>NC_053154.1:204918312-204985812 GCF_016835505.1 Polypterus senegalus | reverse complement strand
ATCTACATATATACACATACATATACATACACACATACATACATACATACACATATATACACACACATATATATATATATACATACACACACACATATATAAACATATATATACATATACATACATATCTACATATATACACACACAGCTATTTCGATCAGTGCAATACGCTGCTTGTTAAAACGGATAACTCCCGCTCTTACGTGCAAGTCTGCGTGGATATTATGAACTATCGTATTTGTTCAAGTTCTATTTAAATTTTAAATAGAAGGAATTTTTATTTAGTCGACAGAAATATCTTTGGTAGGAATGGTAAAAACAGACAGGAATATTATTTGTGAATAAATCAACTCAAACCTTAAATAACTTAAAAGAACAAATATTCAAATTTCTTTACTCTTATGTAAATTTATATAAAAAATAAACTTAGATTTTAAATATCCCAAAAGATTTTGCTCTCCATAAAAATATATCCTTTCAAAATTATACAAATTCAAATATGAACATGCTGCATAACAAAACCTGAAATATAAATAAAATGTGTTCCTTTCAGCAATAACAAATCAAATCATTAAGTTGTCTTTGCTCATATGTCATTTTAGAGCTGGACGCCTGGCATCTTTTTTGGCAACAGGTTCGTTTATGTTTGGTGTGAGGTTCTGTGTTGTGGAGATTCTCAGGATGGATTGCAGGTGCTCATCAGTGAGGCGACTCCTGTGTGCTGTTTTGTTAGTCTTTATCACTGAGAAGAGCTTCTCACACAGATATGTGCTACCAAACATGCACAAGGTTCGAGCCGCATGTAGACGGACTTTTTTTGTTCTTCAAAGTCACCAAAGCGCCGTGCAAACTCAGTGCGCCGGTTTATCAGCAAAGTGCGATTTGGGAACACCGTAGTGACGACTTGGTTTAACATTACTTGGCAACAGGGAAAGTTGCACTGGTGCATTTGTGTCTCCCATAAAAGCAACTTCACTTGAAATCACTTTGTGATTGTGCACGGGTAAAAACGTCCGCTGGTGTCAGATTCTTATTTAATTCTTCTGCTTTCTGTATCTTCTGCATTGCATTCAGGTCTTTCAGCCTCACTGATGAGCACCTGCAATCCATCCTGAGAATCTCCACAACACAGAACTCCCTGATGTTTTGTCTCATAGTGCCGTCTTAGATTAAATTCTGTAATTACAGCCACATTAGCTCCACAAATGAGACACACGGGTTCAGTAAACATATACTCAGCCTCCCATCGGTTTTAAAGGCTCTATTTTCAGAATCAACTTTTCTCTTCAGCATCGTGTGAGCTAGCTTCGCAATAACTTGCAGCATCATAAGCTAGACTTGATTAACGCGTAAGTGTTGGCAAGGCAGCTGAAGCGCTGCATTATGGGATCTGTAGTTTATTGTGTTACCAGCGCTTCATATACCCGGCTTTAATAACAATAATACAGTATATAAAATGATCTCGCGGGCGGATATAATTACACGCCGGGCGGATGTGGCCCCCCTTGAGTTTGACACATATGGACTAAATAGAACTTGAAAAGATATATTTTTCAAATGTGATCGCGCAATTCAGATAGAGTTGACGCACACTACAGCCTGCATGCCTCAATAAGTCATCCTCCCCTCGCTCTTACTTTTTTACCGTTCATCTAATGAATACACTGAGTATGGCTTTACCAAAACAATCATTGATGGCGAATAAAGTATCCATTATTCGAGTATGTAGATCGGGATATATATATATACATATATATATACCAGCGTATGCAGCGAGAAGTAGTGTGTTAAAAAGCTAGAAAAGAAAAGGGAACATTTTAAAATAACGTAACATGACTGTCAATATACAGTATTTGTTTTGTGAGTGTTACTGAGTGTTGCTGTCATCAAGGATTTGATTATCATTATTTCTTTCAATCAGGTTCGTATTTGTAGGATGTGTTGTGTTCAAGTTACATTCCGTGTTTGTCAATCGTTGTAAAGATGACAGGTTTCATTCATCGATTCGTTTCTTACTGCATCAATAAACAGCTCGTCTTCTTCTTTATCTGAGACCTGACACACTGCATGCACGGGTTTTTTTTACACTGTCTTCCTTTAGCGGGACATTGACTTTTTCCAACGTGTGCTTTGTTTCCGCAGTAGTTGGATTTATGAATATGCTTGTATGTATCAGACGCTTCATATTTTTGCTGCCTTTTCAATTGTGTAATTCGGTTTTGTTCAGCTCTTTGGAACTGTTGCTTTTATCTGTGCACTGCGTCAGTTCACGTGAGCCACTCGGTGTACATGCATCGAAGGTTCCCAGCTGTGCTGGTGCCATCTCGTGCTATGTCCATGGCTGTATTTAATGTTACCTTAGTCCTGGCACTTAAAACTTTCTCTCGCGTTTCGCTGAGTTTGTGTCAAACACCACCCTGACCATCTCATCTTCCTCTCCATAAGCACAGTCCTTCACCCGTGAATATTTACCCGTGGCAGTTTGCTATTGGATTGCCGCTGACGGACGGCCTTATATGGGTGGGCACTAAATTAAAAACGCCAGCGGCAGCCTGTCTATGAACTTAATTTAAAGTGTAGGTTTACATCGTGCTTTGTTTCCGAAGTAGCAGAACTCATGAATATGGTTGTATATGTCACTCGCTCGCTTAATGAACCTAATTTCAGCCTTCTACCTACACGGGAAGTTGGAGAATTAGTGATGAGTCAGTGAGTGAGTGAGTGAGTGAGTGAGTCAGTGAGGGCTTTGCCTTTTATTAGTATAGATATGTATATATGTATATGTGTATATATATATATGTATATGTATGTATATATATATATATATATATATATATATATATATATATATATATATATATATATATATATATATATATATATATATATATATATATATATATATATATATATATGGGTGGCACAGTGGCGCAGTGGTAGCTGCTGCCTCGCAGTTAGGGAGACCTGGGTTCGCTTCCGGGTCCTCCCTGCGTGGAGTTTGCATGTTCTCCCGTGTCTGCGTGGGTTTCCTCCGGCTCCGGTTTCCTCCCACAGTCCAAAGACATGCAGGTTAGGTGGATTGGCCATTCTAAATTGGCCCTAGTGTGTGCTTGGTGTGTGGGTGTGTTTGTGTGTGTCCTGCAGTGGGTTAGCACCCTGCTCAGGATTGATTCCTGTGTTGGCTGGGATTGGCTCCAGCAGACCCCCATGACCCTGTATTCGGATTCAGCGGGTTAGTAAATGGATGGATATATATATGTATGTATATGTATCTATATATGTATATGTATACAGTATATACATATACAGTGGAACCTCGGTTTACGAGTAACTTGGTTTACGAGTGTTTTGCAAGACGAGCAAAATTTTTAATAAATTTTGACTTGATAAATGAGCGATGTCTTGCAATATGAGTAGTATGGATACACTTTGTCTGCCGAGCGTCATGTGATCACAACTGAGCTGATGGTTCTTCTCTCTCTCTCTGTCCTTATCTCGCTCGCTCGCTCGCCCAGAGTGTCTCTCTCTCCTTATCTTGCTCGCTTGCTCGCCCAGCGCGTCTCTCTCTCTCTCCTTATCTTGCTCGCCCATCGTGTTTCTCTCTCTCTCTCCTTATCTCGCTCGTTTGCTTGCCCAGCACGTCTCTCTCTCTCTCTCTCTCTCTCTCTCTCCTTATCTCGCTTGCTCGCCCATCTCTCTCTCTCTCTGGCAATCGTCTCCTATTCTCCGTCTGAGTCTGTGTGCCTCACTCATATAGTCAACATCCATACGAGCGTATACTGTTTACTACAGCATTGTGACTGTGTGTGTGTGCGCTGTGAAATGCGAGTCCCCATCTTGCTCCCCAAAACACAAAGCTGAGTCTCAGTACTTTGCTTCGGGACGCTCTTCCGCGTGTCGTCCCGTTGGGTGGAATCCCACATGAGTTTAGAAACTCACCCCAGCCATGATTCTTTTTAAAGGTAAAGTGCAGGTTAATTTGTATTATGTATTTTACTTTATATTTTGTATTAATCATTTTTATATGAATAGTTTTGGGTTGTGGAACGAATCATCTGAGTTTCCATTATTTCTTATGGGGAATTTCGCTTTGATATACGAGTGCTTTGGATTGCGAGCATGTTTCCAGAACAAATTATGCTCGCAAACCGAGGCTCCACTGTATATATATATATGTATGTATCTATACTAATAAAAGGCAAAGCCCTCACTCACTCACTCACTCACTCACTCACTCACTCACTGACTCATCACTAATTCTCCAACTTCCCGTGTGGGTGGAAGGCTGAAATTTGGCAGGTTCATTCCTTACAGCTTCCTTACAAAAGTTGGGCAGGTTTCATTTCGAAATTCTAGGCGTAATGGTCATAACTGGAAGCTGTTTTTCTCCATTTCCTGTAATGGAGATGAGCTTGAACGCCGTGGGGGCGGAGTTTCGTGTGACATCATCACGCCTCCCACGTAATCACGCAGTACATAGAAAACCAGGAAGACCTCCAAAAAGCGCTGAAGAAAACATGCATTATATAATTGAGAAGGCAGCGAAACAATAAGAAGCGAGCAAGTTACATATACAACCATATTCATGAGTTCTGCTACTTCGGAAAACAAAGCACGATGTAAACCTACACTTTAAATTAAGTTCATAGACAGGCTGCCGCTGGCGTTTGTAATTTAGTGCCTGCCCATATAAGGCCGTCCGTCAGCGGCAATCCAATAGCAAACTCCCACTAAATATTCACGGGTGAACAACTGTGCTTATGCAGAGGAAGATGAGATGGTCAGGGTGGTGTTTGGCACAAACTCAGCGAAACTGCGAGAGAAAGTTTTAAGTGCCAGGACTAAGGTAACATTAAATACAGCCATGGACATAGCACGAGATGGCACCAGCACAGCTGGGAACCTTTGATGCATGTACACCGAGCGGCTCACGTGAACTGGACGCGGTGCACAGACAAAAAGCAACAGTTCCAAAGAGCTGAACAAAACGAATTACACAATTGAAAAGGCAGCAAAAAATATGAAGCGTCTGATACATACAAGCATATTCATAAATCCTATACTGCAGAAACAAAGCACACAGTGGAAAAAGTCAATGTCCCGCTAAAGGAAGACAGTGTAAAAAAAACCCGTGCATGCAGTGTGTCAGGTCTCAGATAAAGAAGAAGACGAGCTGTTTATTGATTCAGTAAGAAACGAATCGATGAATGAAACCTGTCATCTTTACAACGATTGACAAACACGGAATGTAACTTGAACACAACACATCCTACAAATACGAACCTGATTGAAAGAAATAATGATAATCAAATCCTTGATGACAGCAACACTCAGTAACACTCACAAAACAAATACTGTATATTGACAGTCATGTTACGTTATTTTTAAAATGTTCCCTTTTCTTTTTCATAGCTTTTTTAACACACTACTTTTCCACTGCGATACGCGGGTATATATATATATATGTATATATATATATCCCGATCTACATACTCGAATAATGGATACTTTATTCGCCATCAATGATTGTTTTGGTAAAGCCATACTCAGTGTATTCATTAGATGAACGGTAAAAAAGTAAGAGCGAGGGGAGGATGACTTATTGAGGCATGCAGGCTGTAGTGCGTCAACTCTATCTGAATTGCGCGATCACATTTGAAAAATATATCTTTTCAAGTTCTATTTAGTCCATATGTGTCAAACTCAAGGGTCAGGGCCACATCCGGCCCGGCGTGTAATTATATCCGGCCCGCGAGATCATTTTATATACTGTATTATTGTACTACAGATCCCATAATGCAGCACTTCAGCTGCCTTGCCGAACACTTACCGCGTTAATCAAGTCTAGCTTATGATGCTGCAAGTTATTGGCGGCTAGCTCACACGATGCTGAAGAGAAAAGTTGATTCTGAAAATAGAGCCTTTAAAAACCGATGGGAGGCTGAGTATATGTTTACTGAACCCGTGTGTCTCATTTGTGGAGCTAATGTGGCTGTAATTACAGAATTTAATCTAAGACGGCACTATGAGACAAAACATCAGGGAGTTCTGTGTTGTGGAGATTCTCAGGATGGATTGCAGGTGCTCATCAGTGAGGCTGAAAGACCTGAATGCAATGCAGAAGATACAGAAAGCAGAAGAATTAAATAAGAATCTGACACTTCAGCGGACGTTTTTACCCATGCACAATCACAAAGTGATTTCAAGTGAAGCTGCTTTTATGGGAGACACAAATGCAACAGTGCAACTTGCCCCACTTTCCCTGTTGCCAAGTAATGTTGAACCAAGTCGTCACTACGGTGTTCCCAAATACGCACTTTCCTTTTTCTTTTTCATTACTTCTTTAACACACTACTTCTCCGCTTGCGAAGCGCGGGTATTTTGCTAGTGTATGTATATATATGTTGTCGAGGATGCCAGGGGCCACGACCTGGCCGGGACACCTTGAAGGACCGGAAGTGGGCGTGTGCCCATCAGGGATCACGTGGGGGCCGCCTTCCTGGTTGCTTTGGGGGCCACGGGTTCTGGGCATGGAAGCCCCACCCTGTAGGGGCCCGTGGTCACCGCCAGGAGGCGCCCCAATGCCTTGGGGACTTGTGACCTCAGCACTTCCGCCATACCAGTGCCGGAAGAACAGCCGGCACTTCCGCCACGCTAGGGCGTGGCCAAGAGGGAAATGCCGGGAACCACCTGGAGCTCGTCCGGGAGTATATAAAAGGGGCCGTCTCCCTTCATTCAAGGCTAGAGTCCAGTGGAAGAGGACGAGGCAAGAGAGAAAAGTGGAGGTGGCCTGAAGAAAGGCATTTGAGTGGCCAGGACTGAATATTGGGGTTTGTGCACATGGGACTGGGTCTGAGTGACCATTATTTGTAAATATTAGTTGTGTAAATAAACGTGTGGTGGTGACAAACAACATGTCCGCCTGTCTGTGTCCGGGTTAGCTCCACAATGTATATATCGGGTTTGCCCGCACTGCGTTACTTCCGCCCTTCCTCCTCCATCTTTTCCTGACGTCATCGATCCCATCCTCCCTTACGGTTCCTTCCCAGCATTCCTCCACTTCCGGCTCCTCCTCCATAAAATGGCCGCCGACGCCATGATTCGGCGTCGCTCTTATGAACTCTTGTGTTTATAATTTTGATCAGTTTTTTTCATTTATTATTGTGGATCGTCTACAATATATGGGGCCGGAAAACCCTAAACCTTTTTGCTGTCTCCTCTCCTCAGTCTTTTACAGTGGCGTAGTCGGCAGGATAGAAGATCCTTAGAGACGACCGAGGGACAGGACCTGAATACCGTGCTGCAGGGGATGAATGCCCAACTCCAAGCCCTGCAGCAAGCGCCAAAGCCGCTACCACCCGGGAGTTGGAGGCTACGAAGGCCAGGCTGGCAGAGGCCCAAAGAGCCAGACCAGACCTGCCCAGACCGACGCCTCCGCCTCTGGTACCTATGACCGACGCGGGTGATGTTGAGTCCTATTTGGGCATATTTGAACGGAAAGCCACCCGGAACAAGTGGCAGCGGTCCGAGTGGGCGTCCATTCTGGCGCTTTACCTGAAGGGACCTGCGCAGCGGGCCTATTATGACCTCCCCGAGGAGGAGGCCGCGAAGTACGACCTCCTCAAACCGGAGATCCTGGCCCGCTACGGCATCACGCCAGGCCAGCAGGCGGCAGAGTGGCGGAACTGACAGTTCGACCCAGAAAAACCTGCCCGTGCCCAGGCCTTCGAGTTCTGGGGCAAGGTGGGGCGCTGGCTACGGTCAGAGGGACCCCAGGCCTGGAGAGTAGTAGAGCAGGTGGCCTGTGAGGGCCTCGTGAACGCCATGCCCAGTTCCCTCGCCCAGCAGGTCTGGCGGCATCCATATAAGGACATGCCGTGTCTCCTGGAAGTCCTCGAACATCAGCTCGCGGTTCTCCGAGTCAGGGGGTCAGAAAGGTCAGCTCGTGGGAACCGACAGGGACGGGCGGCCACCCCTGAACCCCCTCGACGCGCTGCAGAGGCGCCGTCAAGGCTTAAAGAAAAACCGGCCTCTCTGCGCTGTTACAAGTGTGGTGAGACCGGCCATCTGCTGCCAACCTGCCCCCTGAACATCACTGCGGAACCAATGGACTGGGGGAATGTACCCCGTCGCATCCCTTGGCGAGTCCAAACACGGGAGTGGTGTTATTAAATGGGCACGCGATGGTGGCTTTGTTTGATTCCGGCAGCAACATAACCATTGTGGCTCGCCGTTATGTGTTACCGCGACAGTGGCTGAAGCGACACCAAGTCGTATCGTTCCGCACAATGTTATATCACCTGGAAGGGGGAATTAACTAAGTTGATGGTCGCTGTGTTGCCCGAACCCCCCTATCCGGTGATTTTGGGACATGACTGGTCGAAAAACAAATTGCAGTAAGACACACACCACTCCTGGGGCCTCGTTGGATCTGGTTATGAGGGGGCAAGGCACCCTTCCTGCGGTCTCCACCCCGTGCTCTAGGGCAGGCCCGAGTGGCGCTGGCACTTCGGGGAACACTTCCTCGGTGACGGACCCCGATCCGGAAGAATCCACCGGGGAAGGGACAAGCCAGGGAATTCTCCCGGTGTCCAGGTCATAAGACCCTCTAGGAAGCTTGGATCACCAATTTCGGTCCACGCCGGCCTTATTTAAGAGGGAGCAGTGGAACGATGATTCCCTGCGGTTTGCCCCGAATGCGGTGGTTCTGCCTAATAGCTCACAAGCCGACGGTTCCACACCACGCAAGCCCTTTTTTGTGTTGGAAAATGATCTGCTGTATCGGGTGGCGACCCACGAGGGCGAGGTGCGGAAGTTGCTGTTAGTTCCGCGTACCTTCCGGCGGGAGGTATGCGAATTAGCTCACGCTCACCTCCTTGGCGCCCACCTCGGGGCCGAAAAGACCTTGGAAAGGATTAAGCTCCGTTTTTACTGGCCTGGGATTAACGAGGAGGTCCGGCGCTTCTGCCAGCCCTGTCTGGAGTGTCAGACCTGCCAGATTTCTAGAAAGGACCGTGCTCCTCTCGTCCCTATACCCCTGATCGACGTCCCCTTCAACAGAATAGGGGTCGACTTAGTAGGACCCTTAGAGCCCTCAACCCGTGGCCATAAATACATATTGGTTATGGTGGATTACGCCACCCGATACCCAGAGGCTGTTCCCCTGCGCTCCGCTAACACAAAAGCCATCGCACGGGAATTAGTTAACTTGTTTTCCAGAGTGGGTATACCCAAAGAAGTCCTCATGGACCAGGGTATACCCTTTACCTCGGATACGTTCAGGGAGGTGGCCAGATTACTCAGAATAAAGCACCTGAAAGCGTCGGTCTATCACCCTCAGACAGACGGGTTGGTAGAAAGATTTAACCAGACGCTTAAGTAGATGCTCCGCAAAGTAGTCAGTGCGGATGGTAGGAACTGGGACCAGCTCTTCCTGCTCATGGTTTCTGCCTACCGGGAGGTACCTCAGGCCTCTACGGGCTTCTCCCCTTTCGAGTTGTTGTATGGGCGACAACCCCAAGGCATTTTGGATATACTAAAAGAGGGCAGGGAAGCTGAGGCCCTTCCCTCCTCTAACATATTGGAGTATGTCGTGCAACTGCATGACAGGCTCACAAAAATCAGGCCCATCCTAAAGGACCATGTGACTCGTGTGCAGGCAGCGCAGGCCCGGTGTTACAACCGCAACTCCGTCCTTCGGGAGTTCCGCCCGGGGGACCGAGTTATGGTGCTCGTTCCTACCTCCCACTCCAACTTGCTCGCTCACTGGCAAGGGCCGAGGTTAAGGAGAGAAAAGGTCTGGTCGACTATTTGGTGAAACAACCCAATCATCGTCCAAATGAGAGGATCTATCATGTAAACTTATTGAAACCCTGGAAAGATCGGCAGGAGCTTCCCGACTCCCATAGGTCCCTCTCCCTCTTCTCATGCGCGACTGCCCTTAACCTCGGTGATGAGCTAACACCCAAACAGCGGCAGGAGTTAACGCATGTGATCCGAGCCATCCCCGAAGTAGTGAGCGAGTCGCCCAGCCGGACCTCGCTAATTGCACATGATATAGTCACAGACCCCGGCGTGATCGTCTGGGAGAGACCCTATAGACTCCCAGAGGCAAAACGCGCTGAAGTGGAATTAGAGGTGCAACGAATGTTGGATATGGACATTATAGAGGAGAGCCATAGCCCCTGGTCCAGCCCTATCGTCCTCGTTTCCAAGCCAGACGGCTCCTGGAGATTTTGTAACGACTTTTGACGTCTGAACCAGGTCTCCAAATTCGATGCCTGCCCGATGCCCCGCATTGATGACCTGCTTGAGCGGCTGGGTATGGCTCGATACTTGACTACTCTTGACATGACCAAAGGGTATTGGCAAATTCCCTTAACAGCATCCGCAAAAGAAAAAAACTGCCTTTAGCACCCCTAGTGGACACTGGCAATACAAGGTCCTCCCATTCGGGCTGCACGGGCCCCCCGCAACCTTTCAACGTCTGGTGGATAGAGTGCTGAAACCCCACCAGTCCTATAGTGCCGCCTACCTGGATGACGTTGTCATCTTTTCCGGCACCTGGGAGGAACATCTATTGCAGGTCTCTGCTGTCCTCACGACACTAGCTAGAGCCGGCCTCCGCATAAACCCTCGAAAGTATTTTTTTGGCTTGAAGGAGGCCAAGTATTTAGGCTACCTCGTGGGACGGGGACAGGTGACACCACAGGGTTCAAAAGTTAAAGACATCTTGGAATGGCCCCGTCCAAATACCAAGAGGCAGGTACAAGCTTTCTTGGGGTTAGCGGGGTACTACCGCCGGTTCGTACCCCGCTTCTCTGAAAGGGCCGCACCCTTGACTAATTTAACAAAGAAGGGCGCTCCCTTATACGTGGTGTGGAATGACAAGGCGGAACACGCATTCAGTGACCTAAAGAAGGCCCTAACGTCGGCACCTGTATTGAGGACGCCCGATTTTGGGCTCCATTTTATTCTCCAGACCGACGCTTCGGACACAGGCCTGGGCGCCGTGTTGAGCCAAAGCGTCAACGGTGTCGAACACCCCGTAATGTACTCAAGCTGGAAACTGATGGACTGGGAGACCCGGTATGCGGCGGTGGAGAGTAAGGCCTTGGCCATTAAGTGGGCGGTGACCCATCTCCGTTATTACCCGCTGGGTCGCGAATTCACTCTGGTGACTGATCACGCTGCACTTCAGTGGATGTCCCTACATAAGGAGTCAAATCCGCAGGTCACCAGGTGGTTTCTGGATTTACAACCATATAAATTCACTGTCACTTATCGTTGGGGCACCCTTCAGGCCAACGCCGATGCCCTCTCTTGTATCCACGACCTCTCGGTTAGGTCTGCCCGACCTGACGGTCTTGGGCTAAGGGGGGGGATCGTGTCACGCACGCGCGAGTGGGAGATCGCGGAAGGATCTTAACACACCTGGGAAGACATTCGCCGGCAGGGAATGGCGGGGTACTAACTTTCTCCCTCTGCTTTCTCATAGGAAAAAAGACGCTCTGCCACCATAAGCCGGGTTTGCCCGCACTGCGTTACTTCCGCCCTTCCTCCTCCATCTTTTCCTGACATCATCGATCCCATCCTCCCTTACAGTTCCTTCCCAGCATTCCTCCACTTCCGGCTCCTCCTCCATAAAATGGCCGGCGACGCCATGATTCGGCGTCGCGCTTATGAACTCTTGTGTTTATAATTTTGACCAGTTTTTTTCATTTATTATTGTGGATCGTCTACAATACACGGGGCCGAAAATCCCCAAACCTTTTTGCTGTCTCCTCCTCAGTCTTTTACAATGTATATATATATATATATATATATATATATATATATATATATATATATATATATATATATATATATATATATATATATATATATATACTAGCAGAATACCCGCGCTTCACAGCGGAGAAGTAGTGTGTAAAAGAAGTTATGAAAAAGAAAAGGAAAAATTTTAAAAATAACGTAACATGATTGTTAATGTAATTGTTTTGTCATTGTCATGAGTGTTGCTGGCATATATATATATATATATACATATACATACATGTGTACATATATACACACACACATATACTATGGGGTGCGAAACAGGCAAATACATTGATTTTCTGAATATATAAAGTCGGCGTCGGAATATATAAAGTCAAAACTGGAATATATAAAGTCAGCGTCGGTATATATAAAGTCAAACTTGTTTCTGAATATATAAAGTCAAAAGTTGAACATATAAAGTCATCGCTGGAATATATAAAGTGAAAACCTGAATATATAAAGTCAGCGTCGGAATTTATAAAGTCATTCCTGATTATAAAAAGTCAACATCGGAGTATATAAACTCATTCCTGAATATATAAAGTCAAAGTCAAAATATATTGATTGAAACGACTCTGAACTGAAATAAGTTAACAAAAACGTATTCAGAAAAATAAATTAAAAACACTGTTGGTTAATGTTTTGAAAATGATGCATGTGCCCTGCCCAGGATTGGTTCCTGCCTTGCCCAGTGTTGGCTGGGATTGGCTCCAGCAGATCCCCGTGACCCTGTGGTCGGATTCAACGGGTTGGGAAATGGATGGATATTCCAGCACTAACTTTGTATATTCCGACGATGACTTTATATATTGAAGTTTTGTCTTTATATATTCCAGCGCTTACTTTATATTGTGAGCTGGAGGGCTTCGCTATTACTTGTGGGGACGAAACTTCACTTTGGTAACAGATCATGCTCCACTTCAATGGTTATACCGACAGAAAGATACAAACTCTCGCCTCATGAGATGGTTTCTGGGCTTACAACCTTACCGTTTCACAGTAAAACATCGACCAGGTTCTGAACACGTCAATGCAGACGGATTATCACGACTAAATGAACCTGGTACAGAGAGTCGCTTGATTCACGGGAATGTGAATAAAGCTGAGGGGGAGGGTGTGAGCTGGAGGGCTGATTGCACCCAATAAGATACAGACGCCCCTGGGCAAACCACAACCCCTGAAACACTGACTACCCTCACATTGCTCTTTACTTTCTCACTTGCGCTATAACGCGTAATGCAAACCTCGCGCGATACTCCGCTAACTTAAAAGCCTTGTGCAGCGCCTGTCAGTTGAAAATTCATTGTTTGCTTGCTTTTATCTCTCTCTCTCTCTCTGCTCCTAGCGGAACTGTCATCTCTGACTTGTCATGGAACACGTTTAAGCTCATGTGTTTGCAGTGTTTCAATAAAAATCCTTCTTGTTTCTACGACCTCCTGTGTCTCTGTGCAAATCTGTGACCCAAGCGTGACAATATATTCCGACGCTGACTTTATATATTCAAGATTTGACTTTATATATTCCAGCGCTTACATTATATATTCCGAAATATTCCAACGGCATCTTTATATACTTTTGGGAAGCGCTGATCAATGTAATCGGTGTACCAGGAAATCATGCATTGACAGAAGTTCCCCTTTGCTTTTAATTGAAACTGTGATTAAATGCATTATTTTTTTAATGCGTTATGGAGCACATGCATCGAAGCTTCTCAGCTGTGCGATTGTCAATGTAACCTTTTGTAAGTAGTGCCTGGAGGATTCAGTGTGGAGAAACTCGAGACAGCGTGTGTATTAACTTGTGGATTTTTCTGTGAGTATTTGGTAGCAGCGTCACAAAGTCACTTCTGTAAGACTGCGTTGGCTGCGGAGCTCAGCTCAGAGCAAATTTAGGTGAATGGGAGGGGAGATGATGACGTGACTTCCCCACCCACCTTAACTGTCAATCCCCCACAAACACAGTCTTTCGGAATTTGCATAAATACAGCCGTTCACGTGCAATTTTAACTTAGTTACAAAGTGATCAGAACTCTCGTTTATATCCAGCGTCCTCTCATTAAACTTGTATCCCGCATTGCCCGTGGGCATGTCAAACACCAGCGGCAGCGTGTCTATGAACTTAATGTAAACTTGAGGTTTACACCGTGCTTTGTTTCCGAACTAGCAGCACTCATGAATATGGGTATATGTCATTCGCTCACTTCTTATTGTTTCACTGCCTAATCAATTATATAATGCATCTTTTCTTCAGCGCGTTTTGGAGCTCTTCATGGTTTTCAACGTAGTGCATTGACAGTCAATTCACGTGATTATGTGGGAGGCGTGATGATGTCACACAAAACTCCGCCCCCCACGGCTTTTGAGCTCAACTCCATTTCGAAATTCAACGCGTAATGGTCATAACTAGAAGCTATTTTTCTCCATTTACTGTAATGGAGTTGAGCTCGAAAGTCGTAGGGGCGGAGTTTCGTGTGACATCATCACGCCTCCCACGTAATCACACAGTACGTAGAAAACCAGGAAGAGCTCCAAAACCGCTGAAGAAAACATACATTATATAATTAAGAAGGCAGCAAAACAATTAAAGCGGCGACTGACATATAAAACCATATTCAGCGGCTCACGTGAACTGGCGCGATGCGCAGACAAAAGCAACAGTTCCAAAGAGTGCTGAACAAAAACTGAATTACACTGCTACGCTCAAATAGACAAACCACACGCCGTGGCGTAATAGTAGAGGCTTCGCCTCTAGCGCCGGCTTCCGAGGTTCGATTCCCAAGAGGGGATGCACTGAGTATGTACGCGCGCTTCCCGATACATTTTAGCCTTGCATCCCCTTGGTTTGAGACGAATGAAAAAATATGCGGTTAACGCAGAAAGACAGATCACCAATTGAAGCTTTATGAATAATGGATACTGTCAGGGATGCCAGGGGCCATGACCCGGCCGGGACGTCATAAGGGACCGGATGTGGGTCTGTGCCCACCCTGGATCACGTGGGGGTTGCCTTCCAGGTTGCTCTGGGGGCCACGGGTACAGGGCATGGAAGCTCCACCCTGTAGGGGCCCGTGGTCACCGCCAGGAGGCGCCCCAATGCCTTGGGGACCTGTTACTTACTGGTGTGGCGGAAGTGCTGGGGGGAAGACTTTGGACGTTACCCAGAGAGCTGCCGGGAGGACAGCCGGCACTTCCGCCACGCTGGGGCATGGCCAAGGGAGGAATGCTGGGAACACCTGCTGCTCATCCGGGTACTGAATAAAAGGGGCCGTCTCAATTCATTCGAGGCTAGAGTCGGGTGGAAGAAGGACGAGGCAAGAGAGGATAGTGGAGGCGGCCCGAGAAGAAGGCATTTGTGGCCAGGACTGTGTTTATTGGGGTATTGTGCACTTTTGGACTGGGTCTTAGTGACCATTTATTGTAAATAGTGTATTTAATAAACATGTGGTGGTTTAAAGACAACATGTCCGCCTGTCTGTGTCCGCTTCGACTCCACAATACTTTATTTGCGATCAATGATTGCTTTGGTAAAGCCATACTCAGTGTATTCATTAGATGAACGGTAAAAAAGTAAGAGCGATGGGAGGATGACTTATTGAGGCACGCAGGCAAAACCACAATAGCACGCGGGCTCGATGTACTGTAGTGCGCGTCTACTCGATCTGAATTGCGCAATCACATTTGAAAAAATATATCTTTTCAAGTTCTATTTAGTCCATATGTGTCAAACTCAAGGCCCGCAGGCCACATCCGGCCAGTGGTAATTATATCCGCCCGAGATCATTTTATATATTATTGTTATTAATGGCCCGGGGATATGAAGCGCTGGTAACACAATAAACTACAGATCCCATAATGCAGCGCTTCAGCTGCCTTGCTGAACACTTACCGCGTTAATCAAGTCTAGCTTATGATGCTGCAAGTTATTGTGAAGCTAGCCCACACGATGCCGAAGAGAAAAGGTGATTCTGAACATAGAGCCTTTAAAAGCCGATAAGAGGCTGATTATATGTTTACTGACATTGCCGGTAAACCCGTGTGTCTCATTTGTGGAGCTAATGTGGCTGTAATTACAGAATTTAATCTAAGACGGCACTATGAGACAAAACATCAAGATAACCTGAAAGACCTGAATGCAATGCACAAGATACAGAAAGCAGAAGAGTTAAAGAAGAATCTGACACTTCAGCAGACGTTTTACCGTGCAAAATCACAAAGTGATTTCAAGTGAAGCTACTTTTATGGGAGACACAAATGCACCAGTGCAACTTGCCCCACTTTCCCTGTTGCCAAGTAATGTTGAACCAAGTCGGCACAACAGTGTTCCCAAATACGCACTTTGCTGATAAACTGAGCGCACTGCGCACTGAGTTCGCACGGCGCTTTGGTGACTTTGAAGAACAAAAAAAGAATTTTGAGTTGTTTCGCAACCCATTTGCCGTCGATGTGGAAACTGCACCTGTGCAGATTCAGATGGAGGTGATTGAGCTGCAGTGTAATGGCACACTGAAGGCAAAGTACGATACTGCACGGCCTGCACAGTTTATTCACTCCATTCCCGCAAAATGCTCCAGCTCCGTCTACATGCGGCTCGAACCTTGTGCATGTTTGGTACCACATATCTGTGTGAGAAGCTCTTCTCAGTCATGAAGACTAACAAAACAGCACACAGGAGTCGCCTCACTGATGAGCACCTGCAGTCCATCCTGAGAATCTCCACAATACAGAACCTCACACCAAACATAAACGAACTTATTGCCAAAAAAAGAAGCCAGGCTTCCAGCTCTGATAAAATGACATATGAGCAAAGACAACTGAATGATTTGATTTGTTATTGCTGAAAAGAACAAATTTTATTTATATTTCCAGGTTTTGTTATGCACCATGTTCATATTTGAATTTGTATAATTTTGGCAGGATATATTTTTATGGAGAGCAAAATCTTTTGGGATATTTAAAATTTAAGTTTATTTTTTATATAAAATTACATAAGAGTAAAGAAATTTGAATGTTTGTTCTTTTAAGGTTTACTTTATTTCTAACTTGTATAATTTAGACAGGATTTATTTTTATGGAGAGCAAAATATTATAAGTTGTTTAAGGTTTGAGTTGATTTATTCACGAATAATATTCCTGTCTGTTTTTACCATTCCTACCAAAGATATTTCTGTCGACTAAATAAAAATTCCTTCTATTTAAAATTTAAATAGAACTTGAACAGATACGATAGTTCATAATATCCAGGCAGACTTGCACGTAAGAGCGGGCGTCATCTGTTTTAACAAACAGTGTATTGCACTGATACGAAATAGCCTGCCCATTTAATTATTTAGGAATGGATAAATAAATTAAGATTTTGTACAAATAATGTTTTTCATTTTTCTTCCTTCATGGATTCTGGCACCCCCAGCAACAGTTGCTCGCACCCCAAAGACTGTATATATATACAGTCGGACGCCTGGCATCTTTTTTTGGCAACAAGTTCGTTTATGTTTGGTGTGAGGTTCTGTGTTGTGGAGATTCTCAGGATGGACTGCAGGTGCTCATCAGTGAGGCGACTCCTGTGTGCTGTTTTGTTAGTCTTCATGACTGAGAAGAACTTCTCACACAGATATGTGGTACCAAACATGCACAAGGTTCGAGCCGCATGTAGACGGAGCTGGAGCATTTCTGCGGGAATGGAGTGAATAAACTGTGCGGGCCGTGCAGTATTGTACTTTGCCTTCAGTGTGCCATTACACTGCAGCTCATTCACCTCCATCTGAATCTGCACAGGTGCAGTTTCCACATGGACGGCAAATGGGTTTGCAAAACAACTCAAAATTCTTTTTTTGTTCTTCAAAGCCACCAAAGCGCGATGCGAACTCAGTGCGCAGTGCGCTCAGTTTATGAGCAAAGTGCGTATTTGGGAACTCCGTAGTGCCGACTTGGTTCAACATTACTTGGCAACAGGGAAAGTGGGGCAAGTTGCACTGGTGGATTTGTGTTTCCCATAAAAGAAGCTTCACTTGAAATCACTTTGTGATTTTGCACGGGTAAAAACGTCTGCTGAAGTATCAGATTCTTCTTTAACTCTTCTGGTTTCTGTATCTTGTGCATTGCATTCAGGTCTTTCAGGTTATCTTGATGTTTTGTCTCATAGTGCCTTCTTAGACTAAATTCTGTAATTACAGCCACATTAGCTCCACAAATGAGACACACGGGTTTACCGGCAATGTCAGTAAACATATACTCAGCCTCCCATCGGTTTTTAAAGGCTCTATGTTCAGAATCACCTTTTCTCTTCAGCATCGTGTGGGCTAGCTTCGCAATAACTTGCAGTATCATAAGCTAGACTTGATTAACGCGGTAAGTGTTTGGCAAGGCAGCTGAAGCGCTGCATTATGGGATCTGTAGTTTATTGTGTTACCAGCACTTCATATCCCCGGGCCATTAATAACAATCTATACTAATAAAAGGCAAAGCCCTCACTCACTCACTCACTGACTCACTCACTGACTCATCACTAATTCTCCAACTTCCCGTGTAGGTAGAAGGCTGAAATTTGGTAGGCTTATTCCTTACAGCTTACTTACAAAAGTTGGGCAGGTTTCATTTCGAAATTCTACGCATAAGGGTCATAACTGGAAGCTATTTTTCCCATATAATGTAATGGAGTCTTGAGTTGGAGATGGCCGCGGGGGGCGGAGTTTCGTGTGACATCATCACGCCTCCTACGTAAGTACGTAGAGAACAAGGAAGAACTCCAAACAGCGATGAGCACAAAACGCCATTTCACAATTGAGAAGGCAGAAAAACATTATGAAGCAAATGATGCATACAAGCATATTCATAAGTACAGCTACTGCGGAAACAAAGCACGGCGTGAACCGTAAGTTTATATTAAATTAAGTTCATAGACAGGCTGCCACTAGCGCTTGTAATTTAGTGCCTGCCCATATAAGGCCGTCCATCAGCGGCAATCCAATACAAACACTGCCGGTAAATGTTCACGGGTGAAGGACTGTGCTTATGCAGAGGAAGATGAGATGGTCAGGGTGGTGTTTGGCACAAACTCATTGAAACTGCGAGAGAAACTTTTAAGTGCCGGGTCTTAGCTGACATTACACGAGATGGCACCAGTACAGCTGGGAACCTTCGATGCAAGAACACCAAGCTGCTCACGTGAACTGACGCAGTGCAGACAAAAGCAACAGTTCCAAAGAGTGCTGAACAAAACCGAATTACACAATTGAGAAGGCAGCAAAAAATATGAAGCGCCTTATACATACAATCATATTCATAAGTGCAGCTACTGCGAAACAAAGCACACGGTGGAAAAAGTGAATGTCCTGCTAAAGGAAGACAGTGTAAAAAAACCCGTGCATGCAGTTTGTCACATCACAGATAAAAAGGAAGACGAGCTGTTTATTGATGCAGTAAGGAACTAATCGATGAATGAAACCTCTTATCTTTACAACGATTGACAAACACGGAATGTAACTTGAACACATCCTACAAATACGAGCCTGATTTAAAGAAATAATGATAATCAAATCCTTGATGACAGCAACATTCAATAACACTTACAAAACAATTACTGTATATTGACAATCATGTTACGCTATTTTTAAAATGTTCCCTTTTCTTTTCATAACTTCTACTTCTCCACTGCGTACACGGGTATATATATATAAATGTATATATATACCCGATCTACAATACATACTTTAGCATAGACAAGCCACACGCTGTGGCTAATTGTAGAGTCTTCGCCTCTAACGCGACATTCGAGGTTCGATTCCCGAGAGGGTGTACTGACTATGTACGCTACCGATTCATTTTACCTTCAGATCTCCTTGGTTTGGGACGATGAAAAATATTAGGTTAACGCAGAATCATGTTACGCTATTTTTAAAATTTTCCCTTTCTTAGCACAAGCACAGCTGAGAAGCTTCATGCATGTACTCCATAACGGCGTTAAAAATAACGATTTAATCACACTTTCAATTCCAAGCAAACGGAACTTTTGTCAATGCATGATTTCCTGGTACATCCATTACACTGATGCACACATCACAGCTACAAAAATGTTAGAGTCGGAATAAAGCGCGTTCCTACGACTGATCATTTCGACTACCCGATAAGCCTTGATAAAAGCATGGTTTTGTGCACACTGAAAAGCAAGCAAAATTAGATGCATTACAGAAAGCGGACTTTGTGGCTCTTACTGGGGATCATTGGACTTCCGTGACCGTTAGTAATTCTAAATACATCTAATTACAAAATGTTCAATGATCACACTGTTTTAGCCTAATGTACAAAATAATTTTGGCTAATGTTACTCAGAGTTTAAAGAGTAAGCTGGTCAAATTACCTTTTATGTTTCTGACTTATTTTTTTAAGAAGAAAACTGCACTTTATGTTGAAATTTTGGTTATTATTATTTAAAGACAATACTATTCTGAAAATGTACTTAAAGTACTTAAACTACCACTTTATTTTTAAGTCTGCCCAATTTTAACCAGGGATGATATTTTTGTTTCTGTTTTAAATTCAAATGCAGTTTAAAAGCTTTTTTTTCAGAAATTAAAACAGCTTCAGTTTACAATATTCATGTCCATGTCTATTATTTGATTCTGTCGCCCACTAAAACCGCTTTTAAATTAAAAAAAAAAACATTTGCGATTTGGGGCAAATTTACGTGTCGATTACATACCATTAATCAAGATTAATTCTTACACAGCCTCTAATTAATTGGATTAATTTTTTTAATCGAGTCCCACCCCTAATATATATATATGTAGATATATATGTAGATTTGTATATATATGTGTATATACAGTATATATGTAGATATGTATATGTTGTATATACAGTATGTATATATGTGTGTGTATATATACAGTATGTGTATATATGTATATGTATATATATATAACTGTATATATATGTGTATAGATGTGTATATATATATATATATATATATATATATATATATATATATATATATGCCAGCAACACTCATGACAATGACAAAACAATTACATTGTCAATCATGTTACATTATTATTAAAATGTTTCCTTTTCTTTTACTTCTCCAAGCCAAGCGAGTATTTTGCTATATATATATAGATATAGATATATATATATATATATAGATATAACAACAATCATATCAAAGACAAAACAATTACATTAACAATCATGTTACGTTATTTTTAAAATTTTTTCCTTTTTTTTTTCATAACTTCTTTAACACACTACTTCTCATGAAGCATGGTATTCTGCTAGTATATATATATAGATATATAGATATACAGATAGACAGATAGGTATAGATATATATCTATATATATATATATATATATATATATATATATATATATATATATATATATATATATAATGTGTGTGTGTGTGTGTGTGTGTGTATGTATGTACAGTATGTATGTGTATATATATAGAGAGAGATATAGATATAGATATATATAGATATTAGATATATATATATAGATATATAGATATTAGATATATATATATAGATATAGATATATATACTGTATATATAATGTGTGTGTGTGTATGTATGTATATATATATATATATATGACAGCAACACTCATAACAGTGACAAAACAATTACATTGACAATCATGTTACGTTATTTTCAAAATGTCTCCTTTATTTTTTCATTACTTCTTTAACACACTACTTCTCCGCTGAGAAGCGCGGATATTTTGCTAGTATATGTATATATGTGAAATTTTCTTTGTACCCAACACTGAAAGTCTGTCTCTGTATTGCTTAGACAAGCCCTTTAACCCTGTATACAGTATTTACAACCTACCTTTCCTCAGGTGTACTTTTGTTTGGCAACGGGGCTTGAATGGTGTCGCACAGTTTAAAGGGTACCTTATCTTGTACATTTTGCTATGTTAGAATAGTCATCATAATTTTTATGAATTACACCAAATACAATATGATTTATGTCTTAAACATATTTCTGCTTTGAGTGATGAGTATTTATTGTTGATGTTGAGATATCTTTTAATATAGACCTTTGGTGGTTGTACTTTATGACAATATATTGATCTTCAATTTATGTGATCATTATAGTATTATTCGGCTGACATTTTATCATCACTTGTGCTTCCAGAATAATACATTGTGAAACAATGTTTCTCATGTGAGGTTTACTGAAGGCTGACTCTTTCCTCGGCCACCCTCTAATGCTGTTGCTGTTTCACAGCTCCCATCATCTTTTTTTCTTCCACATACCCTTCTTGCACATTCATTCTGCTGGCTCTGCTTCTAAACTTTCAGTTTAGAGGCAAAACAATCTGCACTCACTTCCCCCAACTCCATAAACCGATCCAATCCTGAATCATTCCTAAGCTCATTGACAGCCATATATGATAAGAAATGGTATATTGTTCTTCTTCATTACGTGCCCAAGAGGTAACAAATAAATAGAAATCAGAATAGGCTCTAAAATTGGTCTCTTAGTCGCATCAGAGTTTAAGGGGAGTACAGAGAAGTAATTCCTCCCAATAGAAACTAAACATTGTATATCATGAAAGTAAGACTTGAACAAGGAGAGTGCCAGAGATACTAACCCATTCTTTGGGTTAATAACATGATCATGATAACATCATCAATGATGTCAAAAGATAAACTAAGATTCAGAAGGATAAGATTACAGCATATACTTCCATTAGTTTTGATACGTATGTTATTTTTAACTCTTCCCAGTGCTGTTTAAATACTATGTTGACCATTAAATCTAGAATGGAACATTTGAAACAACCAATTAAAATCATAAATGTGACCAGTCAATCAGAGAGTCAGTGACTGGTCAAACATTATTCAAATAATCAGATCTAAATTGGGTTATTTTAATATTGGACAGTTTTAGATTTAACTAACATACTTAATAATGAACTATTAGTGATATTAACAACATCAGATAAAACAATGTCACTGAACTCGTTTAATAATTTTGTTGGTAATATTCAGTTGTGCTTGAAAGTTTGTGAACCCTTTAGAATTTTCTAAATTTCTGCATAAATTTCCCTTAAACATTATCAGATTTTCAGTCAAGTCCTAAAAGTATATAAAGAGAAACCAGTTTAACAAATGAGACAAAAATATTATACTTGGTTATTTATTTATTAAGGAAAATGATCGAATATTACATATTTGTGAGTGGCAAACGTATGTGAACCTCTAGGATTAGCAGTTAGTTTGAAGGTGAAATTAGAGTCAGGTGTTTTCAATCAAGGTGTGAGAGGGCACCCTGTGTTATTTAAGGAACAGGGATCTATCAAAGTCTGCTCTTTACAACACATGTTTGTGGAAGTGTATCATGGCATGAACAAAGGAGATTTCTGAGGACCTCAGAAAAAGAGTTGTTGATGCTCATCAGGCTGGAAAAGGTTACAAAACCATCTCTAAAGAGTTTGGACTCCACCAATCCACAGTCAGACAGACTGTGTACAAATGGAGGAAATTCAAGACCATTGTTACCCTCCCCAGGAGTGGTCGACCAACAAATATCACTCCAAGAGCAAGGCGTGTAATAGTCGGCAAGGTCACAAAAGACCCCAGGGTAACTTCTAAGCAACTGAAAGCCTCTCTCACATTGGTTTCTAATTTGAAGGTACTAAAAGAAATGTCTTGCTGGAAAGATACATTTGGAATGTAATTGTTCATAGGATGCAAAGACGCTGTCTATGTGCAGATGACAAGTGATAAGTGATTTAATCCCAAACGTTTTCCAAATATTAAAAACTGCATATGTTTGAGAGGGTGGAAAAAAGTGGTTCTCGTGCAGAGATGCCACTGATAAAAGCTTCTCTATTTTACAATGCTTCCTACATTGCTTCCATATTCTGAGTGAGTGAAGCACAATTGGGTTGTTAGTATATTGGCGATAACATGCATTTATTGGGGTACAAAGCAAGGAATATAAAGAAGTACTGCAGGATTTTATTTCTATTGCGGACCAAGCCGGTGTATGTTCATCTATTTGTGTCCATGTCCAAGGTTTTATAGTTTGTATGTTTGCTGCCCAGTAATAAAATTGAAAGTTAGTAGAGCCATGCCACCTTTTGCATTAGGCCTTTGTAGGGTCACTCTTTGGATAAGTGGATGTTTTGAATTCCAAATGAATAAATATCATTTAATAGAGCAACAGACTATGTTGTCTTTTTGTTAAAAGTACTTTCTACATTGGTTCCATATTTTGAGTGAGTGAAGAATGATCTGGTTACTAGTACACTGGTGAAAATTATTTACGAACAGAACACAGAGCAGAGCATGCAGAGAGGACTTCTTGCAAGATTTTCTTTCCAGATCCAATCAGGCTGGTGAGTATTCAGTGCTGTCTTCCTCTTTTCCTTGTCTCAAAATATGAATGTTCACCAACCTAGTAGTATAGCTGCAAGTCTGGCAATATCAGACCACTTTCTGCTCTTTCTAATGCTGATCTTTCTAAATATGTGTTCTTTTTTCCTTCCATATAAATGATCTGGGGTGCGTTTCTTAAAGACAGTCAATCTTAGCAGATAGCGAACAAGATAACGAACAACATTGGCAAAGAACAAGTGAATTTTACAAGTGTTTCTTGAAGCCCTTCATTGTCTGGAATTTAGCAAGTGAGTTTTAAGTGCTTCTTTGTTGGGTACCCCAGTGTCAGAAAAGCAGGCTGTTGATAACAAAAACATCAATCCCATGTATTTTAGTGTTAAAATTTTAAAAAGTACTAAAAAATTCAATTACAAAATGCAAAAAGCACAAAATAAAGAAATTAAAATTTCTCACAGCTGTAGCAAACCTTAGTCAGGTATATCTGCCTATACACCTGTGCTTTTACCAGCAGTGAAGCTGATACCAAAGTGGTGTCAGAAATCCTTGTAGTTGGCAGATCAGGTACCAGGAAATTATCTCTTGAAAAATGCTTAGTAGGCAAGACAGAAACAATTGGTGTAACAGATACCACAAGCACAATTCCTAACCTCTTCCAAAGACTATTAGACTCATGATAAGGTGGTCTAAAGCAAAAACAATGTCAATGAGTGAGACAAAATAACTCAAAATAATGTTGGTGCAGAATAAAAAGTAAAGCTGATCTTTTGATAGAAGTATGTTATACCAAAATAGACTTCAAGTTCATAATCCTTGATATTCAAATCCTATATACAATGTAAAGATTGTTAATAAAGTAATAATAAAAGTACAAAAAATGTATATGAATCGTAACAATAAGATGTGGCAAAATTAAAACAAGATTAAGCAAGAGAGTGGGGAATATAACCAAAAAATAAGGTGTATAATTAGACCAAGGGATAAAACCAGACCCTCCACCAGTAGCAATAGAAATTTACTTCAAATTAAAACAAAAGATATATCACTAGTTCAGAAAGAAGCATGCAGTTTTAAATGCTGCTTATTGAACATTTGCTGTCTTGGCAGTAAAACTGTTTTGGTAAATGGTATTATATTAAGTACAAAATCTGATCTGTGTCTTCTCACTGAAACCTGGCTTATGACATTGTTCCCCTAGCTGAGGCGTCACCAGATGGATACTCGTTCCTTTATAAGTCTAGAGATTCTGGTCGAGAAGGAGGCCTTGAAAAAATTAATTGTAACAAAATGCAAATCATGTCTAAAAATGTAGGTGACTTTACATCCTTTGAGGCATTCATTTTAAATATTAAAACAGATTCCAACACAATTATAGTGCTAGTCGACAGACCACCAGGGCAATATTCATTGTTCATTTCAGCAAACTTATATCTGATTTGGCTAAAAGTTATGATCACGTAGTACTGATGGGGGATTTTAATGTACACATTTATGCAGAAAATGACACTTTTAGCAAATGTTTTACTTACAGTGCATCCAGAAAGTATTCACAGCCCATCACTTTTTCCACATTTTGTTATGTTACAGCCTTATTCCATAATGGATTAAATTTATTTTTTCCTCAGAATTCTACACACAACACCCCATAATGACAATGTGAAAAAAGTTTACTTGAGGTTTTTGCAAATTTATTAAAAATAGAGCTGGCCGGCCATCTAAACTGGGCGATCGGGGAGAGAAGGGCCTTAGTCAGGGAGGTGACCAAGAACCCGATGGTCACTCTGTCAGAGCTCCAGAGGTCCTCTGTGGAGAGAGGAGAACCTTCCAGAAGGACAACCATCTCTGCAGCAATCCACCAATCAGGCCTGTATGGTAGAGTGGCCAGACGGAAGCCACTCCTTAGTAAAAGACACATGGCAGCCCACCTGGAGTTTGCCAAAATGCACCTGAAGGACTCTCAGACCATGAGAAACAAAATTCTTTGGTCTGATGAGACAAAGATTGAAGTCTTTGGTGTGAATGCCAGGCGTCACGTTTGGAGGAAATCAGGCACCGCTCATCACCAGGCCAATACCATCCCTACAGTGAAGTATGGTGGTGGCAGCATCATGCTGTGGGGATGTTTTTCAGCAGCAGGAACTGGAAGACTAGTCTGGATAAAGGGAAAGATGACTGCAGCAATGTACAGAAACATCCTGGATGAAAACCTGCTTCAGAGCGCTCTTGACCTCAGACTGGGGCAACGGGTCATCTTTCAGCAGGACAATGACCCTAAGTACACAGCCAAGATATCAAAGGACTGGCTTCAGGACAACTCTGTGAATGCCCTTGAGTGGCCCAGCCAGAGCCCAGACTTGAATCCGATTGAACATCTCTGGAGTGATCTTAAAATGGCTGTGCACCGACGCTTCCCATCCAACCTGATGGAGCTTGAGAGGTGCTGCAAAGAGGAATGGGCGATATTGGCCAAGGATAGGTGTGCCAAGCTTGTGGCATCATATTCAAAAAGACTTGAGGCTGTAATTACTGCCAAAGGTGCATCGACAAAGTATTGAGCAAAGGCTGTAAATACTTATGTACATGTGATTTCTCATTTTTTTTATTTTTAATAAATTTACAAAAACCTCAAGTAAACTTTTTTCACGTTGTCATTATGGGGTGTTGTGTGTAGAATTCTGAGGAAAAAACAAATTTAATTCATTTTGGAATAAGGCTGTAACATAACAAAATGTGGAAAAAGTGATGCGCTGTAAATACTCTCCGGATGCACTGTATTTGTTAAATTCAGTAGGATTTTGACAGAATGTCAAAGGTCCAACTCATAATCATAACCACACATTAAATTTAATTATAACTTACAAAGTTGAAATTCAAAATTGAAATTTTACTCCATTAAATGAAGTTATTTCCGATCACTACTTAATTAAATTTGATTTAGTCCTGCCCTTGCCAACGCACTCACAGATTAAAACAAAGACAGTGCGACATCTAGATTGTAATTCTTCAAAATTTATAGATACATTGAGTAAGTCGAGTGTAATTGTGGAAAATCATTTAGATCAGTTAACATCAAATGTAAATGTGGAAAACAATTTAGGTCAGCTAATATCACATTATAATGTGACCTTGAGAGATGCTCTGGACACAGCGACTCCCCTTAAAACAAAAGTGATCAAAGCACATAGAAACTCTACCTGGTTTAATGAAAACACTCAAGCACTTAAATTAAAGTGTCGAAAACTGGAGCACAGATGGAGAACAACAAAGCTACATGTCTTTCAAATTGCATGGACAGAAAGTGTTAAAAAATATAAAAAAGCTCTCTTTAAAGCTTGCTCAGAATAGTATTCTAAAATAATAGATAGCAATAATAAAAATCATCCGGTACTGTTTAAAACAGTGGCTAAATTAACACATGGAAATTCAGATCTACAGTGCAAAATACCAATGGATATTAGCAGTACAGACTTTATGAACTTCTTCAATCAGAAAATTAAAAATATAAGATCCCAGATCTCAGCATCACAGTACAAACCAAATACTATCTTAGCAGACCCTGTCTCACATTGCATTCAGCATTTTAGTAATTTTAATCCTGTAACTGAGCAGGAAGTCTTAACTTTAATTTCTAAAATGAAGCCCACTACTTGTTCCCTAAATCCAGTGCCAACAAAACTAGTAAAAAGTGCAATGGATGTTCTTGCAGTGCCTATTCTAACCATTATCAATAGTTCATTATTGCATGGCACAGTACCTGATGCACTAAAAGTGTCAGTCATTAAACCATTACTTAAAAAGTCAGACCTAGACCCACACATACTAAATAATTATAGGCCTATTTCAAATTTACCCTTTTCTCTAAAATACTAGAAAAAGTAGTCACCAATCAGCTTCAGTCACACCTTACACATTACAATTTATTTGAGAAATTCCAGTCTGGTTTCCGCACTGGTCAAAGTACAGAAACGGCACTTATGTGAGTTGTAAACGACATTCTGATATACTCTGATGAAGGACACTCCACTGTAATTGTGTTGTTAGACTTAAGTGCAGCATTTGACACCATTGACCATTCTATTTTACTGCACAGGCTAGAAAATGATGTTGGACTTACAGGTACTGTGCTCGCTTGGTTCAGTTCTTATTTATCAAATTGATTCCAATATATACAGAAATGTGCTGACAGTACTCCATGCTTATACACAGAAGTGAGATATGGTATCCCACAGGGCTCAGTACTGGGACCTTTACTATTTTCAATTTACATGCTTCCATTGGGATCTATCATTAGAAAACATAATGTTAATTTTCACTCGTATGCAGATGATACCCAGTTATACCTTACATTTAGATCAAATGAAGTTTCTCCAATGTTGTCTTTAATTAGTTGTGTTAGTGAATTAAAGGAGTGGATGGATGAGAACTACTTGTCTTTAAACACAGATAAAACAGAGATGTTAATTGTTGGAATGAATGACGCTGATCACAACAATATTCTGTCATCCTTTAATTCAGTTGGAATCACCATTAATTTTACTGAATCAGCCTGCAATCTATGTGTTATCTTTGACTCTAGTATGTCATTTAAAGCGCATATTACAAAGTTGTCCAAATCATGTTTCTTCATCCATCCATCCATTTCCTAACCCGCTGAATCCGAACACAGGGTCACGGGGGTCTGCTGGAGCCAATCCCAGCCAACACAGGGCACAAGGCAGGAACCAATCCTGGGCAGGGTGCCAACCCACCGCAGAAATCATGTTTCTTCCATCTTAAAAATGTTGGGAAATTAAGGCGCTTTCTTAATAAACAGGATTCTGAGAAATTAATTCATGCATTTATATCTAGTAGGATTGACTACTGCAATGCGGTGTTCACTGGATGTTTAAACTGTTCTTTATACAGCCTCCAGTTAATCCAAAATGCTGCTGCAAGAATTATTACAAGAACAAGAAAGTATGAACACATAACTCCAGTTCTTAAATCCTTACACTGGCTCCCGGTTAAGTTTAGGGCAGATTTCAAAATCCTCCTTTTAACATATAAAGCATTAAATGGCCAAGGTCCGACTTGTCTGAACTTATCATGACTTACAAACCTGATCACACATTAAGATCTCAAGATGCCGGTCTGCTTATGATTCCAAGGATTAATAAAATAACAGGGAGGTCGAGCTTTTAGTTACAGGGCCCCTAACCTGTGGAATGGTCTGCCTGCTACTATAAGAGATGCCCCTTTGATTTGTCCTTAACTCAATTTTTCTTTTTGTAAAAACTTGATTGATTTGTATGGATTGCAATAAAATTAATAAAAATATAATAATAAAAAAAAGACTTTAAAGAAAATGTAAGGACCTAATTTTACAGTTTATTGCCCTCAGTGTAAATGCCATGTTAATTAAACTTCATTCTCTCAATCTACTCTTCCATTTAAAAAAAAAGAGAGATGCCCCTTCCGTCTCAGCTTTTAAATCCTGGCTGAAGACTCACTACTTCAGTTTAGCATATCCTGACCAGAGCTGCTGATTAACTATACAGACTGCATCTCTGTTGTTAGTAATTATAGATAGATAGATAGATAGATAGATAGATAGATAGATAGATAGATAGATAGATAGATACTTTATTAATCCCAAGGGGAAATTCACATAATCCAGCAGCAGTATACTGATACAAAGAAACAATATTAAATTAAATAGTAATAAAAAAAAAAAAATTAGCACTAAAACATAAGTAACATGATAGTTATAATTGGATACTAATCCTCACCTATTCTGTTTCTCTTGTTGGTAGTCAAATTTGGCACTTGGTGCCACGGCCCACCTGCCAAGTTGTTTTGCCTGCCTAAGGTAAAGTCATCCCTGATGGAGGATCGCAGGAATTGTGGGAAATAGTGATCCTCTCATAAGATTAGCACTATTTCAGTTGTTGAATGGCCAAATGGGGGAGGCAGCTTGATGGATGAGGTCTCCAGGACTCTAAACAAATCCAAATCATATTATGTGATATCATCTACTGTTAAATTCTGCTCTGTACTTCTAAAATGTTTATTTGTATACTGTATTGAGGATTTGTCCTGTTCTGTGTATTGTATTGTATTGAATCCCTCCTTTTTGACATCCACTGCACGCCCATCCTACCTGGAAAGGGGTCTCTCATTGAACTTCCTTTCACCAAGGTTTCTTCCATTTTTTCCCTACAAGGGTTTTTTTGTCGGGTTTTCCTTGTCTTCTTAGAGAGTCAAAGCTGGGGGGGCTGTCAAGAGGCACGGCCTGTTAAAGCCCATTGGGGCACTTCTTGTGTGATTTTGGGCTATACAAAAAAATAAATTGTATTGTATAACTTAACCCAGAAAACATAAACAGGTAATGCTGGAAGTCGTAACACCTTCTATCTCCAAATCGACCATTGGTGTAAATTTCAGTTGATTTTGTAATTGATTTACCCTCTCCCATGGCAATACGGTGATTTTTGTTATTTTTGAAAGATTTTCTAAGGTAGCATAATTCATGCCACTTACAAATCTTCTCTAGGCAGAAGAACTGACCATTTTATTAAGTAATATTTAAATTACACTGTTTGCCTGAAACTGTAATTTTCAGTCAAAGCTCCTATTTTGTGTTTTGGTTCTGGAGACACTTTTGTGCTAAAGTTGAAGCCACGGTCAATCTGCTTGTTTCAATTTCTCCAAATGAACAAAGTGAACAAACCAGCACCATGAAAAATTGTTCTAATTTACAGTAAAGTCTTTTCACAGTGAATGGATTGGTATTTTACTCCTCTGGGGTTCTTTAGAAACATTTTGAGTGATTTTTTTTTTTTTGCTTTATTAAGAGAAACAATAATAATGCAAAATACAACCCCCTCCCCCCAGAAGCCCACCCCATATCCCAACCCAGCTTACATCAGCATTGAGGAAGGACGAAGAGAAAGATTGTTTCTCAATCACGAAACTCACATGGGAATTGGAAACAGGAAAAATAGCTGTGGCCTATCAAGAGGAGTATAAGTAGAAGAGGAAATAAACAAGGTAAAGTTGACAAGGAAATAATGATACATCAAAGATCAACTGGATTACATCAGACCAAGTCTGAAATGTGGGTCTGGGTGATCAATCTATTCAAGTGGCATAAATGTTTAAACATACGAGATTATAAAAAAAAGATTTCCAATTGAGAATAGAAGACCATTAAGGCTGTTTCTAGCATTAGGCAGTTTTGTCTTGGTAGAGTATTATATTGCTGTATTTTCCCCTATTGTATTATTAATATGTAGCCTTTGTCAGTGTAAGAGCCATTTTCCTAGTTCTATAAAATGTATGAATATTTACTAGATGATAATGCATAAAATATGGGAGGTTCCTAAAACCCCCGTGAATAGAATTGAGTTGGTATTTTCCTGTCATTTCTTAACAGTTTTTGAGTAAACAATGTTCTTTAGTAAGTGTTTAGCCTTGCCTTGTGTAAGGTATAGAGGCATACGGTTTTTTAACCGTGTCCTTGAAAGAATTCTTTTTTGTGCTCGCGTTCGTGCTTATGCACGTCACTGAGCCTGGCACATATCTAAGTGCCAACGGCCTAAGGGTCTTTTGAGTGTGAAGTAACTCGTAAATTAAAAGATCTAAGTTTTGAACCGTATGTTTAAAGCATACAGAAGAAGAAATAAATAACTTTCAAGTACAGAAGTAACCAAAGCTTCATAAGAAAAACTAAATTTACAGAAGATACATTTTTCCCTTTTTTTTGCCTTAATTCTTGGTGTGTAACTATTTTTCTTTTTATTCTTGTATAGATTATTTGCCTTTAACTTTCACTAAATATTTTTAAAAACAAACTTTTGGACTGAGAGATTTCTTTGACACCCGTCTTACCCGTGCCTGACTTTACCTTATACAAAGGCGGCTACAGTCAGAATGTCTCCAATCTCACAGATTTACCACTGTTTATAAGCTATTGTAGTCTATAACTTCTCCCCACCTTCTCTTCTGCATATATAACATCAGGCAATTAGGTGTAGTATAAGACAAGCAGGAGTTAAGTTACAATTATTATTATATAATAAGTATTATTGGTAATATTCATAAATAATAACAATATACAAAGAACATTTGAATATTGGCAACCATACAACCTGATAAATGGTGATGTGTAGTTTCAAGCGGCACACAGACTTGTTAGTTACTTAAAATGTTTCCAGTTAAGGCATCATTTGTAATCAGCTTTCTTCAGAACAGACTGCATGCCTTTCTCAATATGGCTGCTGAGCTGTGCTCTTCATTGTGTTGTCCTTTTCGGTTCATGCATCAGTTTGGTAAGAGAGAGAGAGAGAGAGTGAGCAAATTTAAAGGTTTTCTGTCCAACCCCTAGAGCCAATAGCATGTCATGGTACTTAAAGGCTTCTGATACAAGCCAGTTCCAAACAGCCATACTTCAGACCAATGGTGAAATAAAACACCTTCACACCTGCCCCCCAAACCATATGTTAAGGTAAAGCTTGGCAGTTAGGCAGCCTGGCTTTCCTATGGGGGTTGAGGGACTTCAGAGAAACATTAGCCAAACTTGTTTAAGGCACTTCTTCCCCAACTCTGTTGTAAAATTCAAAGAGACCCATTTCTGAAAGCAGGGGTAAACATGAATGCTTCTCACTAATGTAACACTAATATTACATTGCTTTGCCTAAATTACAAATAAAGACATACAAAATATTTGTCAACTTTTTTGCAAAATCTCACATCACAACAGAGGCTAAGAGAAACTTTGCTGCCAGATAAGCCAATATTTTCAACCTCCACAGAACAGAAGAGAAAGATAAATAGGTAAAATCCAGCAATAGAAACACTTCATAAGACAGAGGGATAAGGACAGGGACTATTGAAGAGATAGGGTCAGCAACATATGGCACTAGAGATGTCACTAGGGCAGATCTAGAACATGTGCAGAAACGTTCCAAGAGTGTTGAAAGAGCAAAGGTGCTACATCTGATTGGAAACCTAGGTCTATTAGATGACTTGTTTATAGGGTAATGTACTGTCAATGTACAATGTGTTGGTGGCCAAGATTTTTTGAAGTACTTTTTATGTTTTGAAATAAGGAGCTCAAGCACTAATATCGAATGCTAGGCAGATCCCAACCACAATTAAAAATAGCAGGGAAGGATCTCAGAATAGCTTTAACAATTAGTGAATATAAGAAGGGATACTGGTTTAGATTTAGTGAAGAGGCACGTAACAAAAGAGTAAAGGATGTGTAGAGAATGGGCAGAGATTAATGGGATTCTCTATGCCCTAAGAATTGACATTAGCTGTAAGAAGAACAAGAAAGAATTAAATATCTATGCCTGTATTTATCAAGTATCTCAGCATAAGAAAACAATCCTAACTGAATCAAAAATGTCAGAGTGACTCAAATTTGGTTCTTCTCTTATGAGAAAGAGTAAAAGCATATCATCATTTTTTGCCATTTTAGTTAAATACCCCTAACTTCATCATAATTTAGGAGCACTCACCTCATTTGCTAAGAACTGACAGAAGATGGTATTTAGGCAGAGTTTGGCATGCACATACTGAGAAAGGATAGATGCTTTGGAAACTCATAAAGATAATTGATTTGACAGAGATGGCATAATATTTGTAACAACTTTTTTACGTTATCTGATTGCTCCATCAATGTGGAGAAACCATGATCTGTCAGTCAAAATGGAAGTGCTGGTAGTGTTATGTGTTAAATGCAGCTTTGCAATAGTGATGATTTGGCAATTTCTCAAATTTTGCACCAAACTTTGAACACTCATAGAATGCACAGATTTATACATTTCCCAAGGTTCCATGTGAGGTAATGTCAAAGCGAGCTACATTTTTGCAAATTGGTACGCACATAAAGATCATTGCCACAAGTGTGGATGAACATTTGTGAATCACAGTATCAACCTATAGGTAGTCATGGAGGCAAACTCTACAGTATTAGACGGCATATTACTATCCAGTGAGGCTGGATGGATGATTGACAGTGAAACACTACACAGGTATGTTGAGCCATGCATTCTAAGGACCCATAGAACATTCACATTACAAGCCTGGGAAGGCAGGAGGAGACTCTCAGGGCACTGGATTAATAGAGCACACAGAAGATAAGGGAGGATCACAGATGGGGCACACAAATCTGGAAGATGATCAGGAAAACTGGAAGATTAAATTGTGACTCAAAGAACAGTGTAAGAATAGTTGTGAGTAGTTCAGTAACTGCTACTTTACGTGCTGTGTCCTGTGGCCATAGCAGCAGGAAGGTGATTCTTCTGAAACTACGGCTGTGGATCATTTATTGTTAAATAAGCATGCCCTTTATCAGGCTTTACTCTCTACAATTTTGTGCAGCTTATTGCAACATCCTACCTTATTGTGTTTCTTTATTCCTTTTCTTGTTCTTCTCTCCCCGCTTCTACTACTCATTATTATTATTATTATTATTATTATTATTATTATTATTATTATTATTATTATTATTATTATCATTGTGGTGAAGCCATAACATTAGTATCAGAAAACTACAAAATCATGATTTTTAAAGGAAACTACAAAATACCTTCAGGGATGCTATTTTATGGCTCAGGGTGTCATAAAATCATGACATCATTAACTCAAGCTAGGAGTAGGTGTAGGATGCTTCACAAATAGTTCTCGTGTCCTACACTGAGATATGAATTCTTATGGCAGTCAAACTTTTAGTGCACTTAGGAGTAAATCCAAATCGCTTCATAAATGTAGGAACTGGACCTGAGAAACTGGAATGTATCAATCCCTCCATCACCAAAGTTGTGAATACCTTGAGCAGACCATTGGGAGAAAGAGATGGTCCAGCTACCAGTATTACAAACAGAAATAATGGAGTGCAGTGTTTTGCAATCTTAGAGATATTTTTTTAACTCTGTGCCACATTTGGAGGGTATTAAAAACAATAGGACAAACCACAGTGACAAGTGTGTTTATCTTATTGGAAGGAAATTGGAAAGTGGAAAGAGAACATGGGGAGTACAATTAATGTCTTTTGAACATCAGCATGTAGGATATGGGGGTGAGTTGATGGAGGAGTTGGTATAGGGGGCAGCACTGCCTGTCACCTCTCCTAATATGGAAAGAGAGGGAAATATTTAAATTGGTAATTAAAAATAAGGAAGGAGAAGTTTGCAGAATTTTAATCAGGCTTATAGAGGAGGGACTGAAGCCCATTGCTTCTAACACCCTCCAGAGAAAAGATTCATTTATTCTTTCAAAAACCATGTCTTTGTTCAGAGAAAGTAGTGCTGAAGGGTGTGGCGGTGCAGGAACAGCATGTGACATGGAGCAAATGATGAATATTTTTAGCTGAAATTTTGGAACTTGATAAAACCAGACTGTTCAGGATGTATTAATTTTTTGATCTTTGACTAAAATGGTGTGTAAGGATCATAAGTGGGAGTTTCACGTTTAGAAGGGAGAGCATTTGTAGGTTAATCGATCAGTAGGTTGCTTACCTATTTTAGAAAAAAGAGTGATTAATGCTGTGTTTATTGAAGACTCTGATGTGGAGGTAAAGATTCAAAATTTGAACATTTGTTTGGTAAAGGCTGACTGTTACTTCCAATGTCCTGTGAAAACCCGGGATGCAACACACAAAACTCTTTATTTGCAGTGGGGAGACACTTTTCTGTTGCTCCCCACAGCAGCACAGTCTAAGTAAGTACCAGTACACAGGCTTTCTCTTCATCCACCTACACTCCTCATCCTGGTAAGCTCCGTCCCTCTTCCTCCCGACTGTGTCTCCCCGAATGGAGTGAGGCAGTTCCTTTAAAGCAGCTCCAGGGGTGCTGTACAATGGCTGACCCAGTGCTCTGACCCACCATAACATCATGCAAAAAGACAATTTCTCATTGGGGATTAATAAAGTAGATCATCATCATCAATAACTTTCTCAGTTTTGAAGGAGTTAAATATTGAACCTCCACTGTGAAGCCCTACCTTTGAAGCATGAATGAAACAGATGTAATGAAGTACATTTCTAGCCAGAGAGCGAGTGAGCAATAAAGTAAAAGAGGAGGTTATCATTTCTTGCAGTGGAGTCCAACAAGCATGAAGTAAAGATACAATCAATATATGACTTAATTTTGAAACAAAAGGTAAAGGAATATTCTTTGGCCAAGGGGATAATAAGGAGAAAAAAAAGTTATACTCAGTCACTGAGTAGAGGTAGCAACATGGCAGCACTTGAGCATGGGTCAGTGAATGAATTGAAATCCATACCAATTTTGAGTTTGTATCCTTGGAATTTAATAATTTTATGAGTAAAGTTTCCGGTAGACTGCACAACTACAGGGTGTTGGGGCATAGACTGCTATAAAAGCAATTTTTCCACCAAACAAAACTTGTTCTTGTTAACACTCCCTCAGTCCAAGGCACAGAGGTGGAGAGCACAATCAATAGAAATACCAACACTACATTTTAGGACTTTGACAAAGGATGCAGTCATTACAGTGTACTCTCTGGAGGCAATACATTAATATGTTCCTTGAAGTATTGTAATATCTGTGGAATAGTGAAATGAGAAATCTACAGTACTCACCCATTTGAAAGAGCTAGAAAAGGGATCGGACTTTCCATGAAGCCATGCAAAAATTAGCCATATATTGCTACATCTTTGCATAAAATAAATACTGTTATACAAACTATATTATATATAACAGTTGTGTTTTATAAAGCATCAAAATATTTTGTTTATAGGTTCACAAGGTTAATCTTGTCATGCACAGAGTACAGTGATCCCTCACTGTATCACGCTACGACTTTCGCGGCTTCACTCTATCGCGATTTTTTTCTTATACACGCTTACATCACTACACATGTGCTTTCTTAGAACTTTTATCTAAGCCCTACTATGGCTCCTAAACGTGCTGCTTTTTTTAAGCCTTCTGACAATAGAACTAAGCACCGGAGGAAGATGCTTACTATCCAGGACAAGGTGAAACTCTTGGATATGATTAAAGATGGCAATACCCTACAAAAGCCTCCTCACGCATATGAAAAGACAGCGGCAGCAACTGCCTATCAAGATGTTCTTCAGCCGCCCACCCAGACACCCACTGCCTACTCCTAGTACTCCTTCAGCGGAAGAAGACAACAACGCACCTGCTGAATATACTGCACCACCTCTGAAGACTCTCCTACTGAGGTCGTGCCTTCATAGGTTAGTGGTTGTGTGTAAGAACTGTGTGTGTTTGTGTGCAATTAAATGTACAGTACAATAATCTATTCTAATAAAAGACAAAGCCCTCACTGACTCACTCACTCACTCACTCACTGACTCATCACTAATTCTCCAACTTCCCGTGTGGGTGGAAGGCTCATTCCTTATAGCTTCCTTACAAAAATTCGAAATTTCGAAATTCTACGCGTAATGGTCATAACTGGAAGCTATTTTTCTCCATATACTGTAATGGAGTTGAGCTCGAAAGCCGTGGGGGGCAGAGTTTCGTGTGACATCATCACGCTTCCAACGTAATCACGTGAACTGACTGTCTACGCAGTACGTAGAAAACCAGGAAGAGCTCCAAAAAGCGCTGAAGAAAACATGCATTATATAATTGAGAAGGCAGCGAAACAATAAGAAGCGAGCGAGTGACATATACAACCATATTCATGAGTGCTGCTACTTCGGAAACAAAGCACAGTGTAAACCTAAATTTTAAATTAAGTTCACAGACAGGCTGCCGCTGGCATTTGTCATGCCCACGGGTAATGTATTCAGGCAGGCAGGCGACAGCTCAATAGCTCGAATTTGGATATAAGTAAGTTCTATTTAGTCGCCAGAAATATCTTTGGTAGGAATGGAAGTTGAATTTAGTCTTTAAATTTCTATGTTAAAGAAAAACTTGTGCAATGATGACTAAATTTAACTATATAAAGTCAAAACTTGTATATATAAAGTCATTCCCAAATATATAAAGTCAAAACCTGAGTATATAAAGACGGCGTTGGAATATTTCGGAATATATAAAGTAAACGCTGGAATATATAAACTCAAATCTTGAATATATAAAGTCAGCATCGGAATATATAAAGTAAGCGCTGGAATATATAAAGTCAAAACTTCAATATATAAAGTCAGCGTCGGAATATACAAAGTCAGCGCTGGAATATCCATCCATTTCCCAACCCGTTGAATCCGACCACAGGGTCACAGAGGTTTTCTGGAGCCAATCCCAGCCAACACTGGGAGCAAGGCAGGAAACAATCCTGGGCAGGGCACATACATCATTTTCAAAACATTAACCGAACAGTGTTTTTTTTTAATTTATTTTTCTGAATACGTTTTTATTAACTTAGTTCAGTTCAGAGTCCTTTCAATCAATATATTTTGAGTTTGACTTTATATATTCAGGAATGAGTTTATATACTCCGATGTTGACTTTATATAATCAGGAATGACTTTATAAATTCCGACGCTGACTTTATATATTCAAGTTTTGACTTTATATATTCAAGTTTTGACTTTATACACTCACCTAAAGGATTATTAGGAACACCTATTCAATTTCTCATTAATTCAATTATCTAATCAACCACTCACATGGCAGTTGCTTCAGTGCATTTAGGGGTGTGGTCCTGGTCAAGACCATCTCCTGAACTCCAAACTGAATGTCAGAATGGGAAAGAAAGGTGATTTAAACAATTTTGCACATGGCATGGTTGTTGGTGCCAGACGGACCGGTCTGAGTATTTCACAATCTGCTCAGTTACTGGGATTTTCATGCACAACCATTTCTAGGGCTTACAAAGAATGGTGTGAAAAGGGAAAAACATCCAGTATGCGGCAGTCCTGTGGGTGAAAATGCCTTATTGATGCTAGAGGTCAGAGGAGAATGGGCCGAATGATTCAAGCTGATAGAAGAGCAACTTTGACGGAAATAACCTCTCGTTACAACCGAGGTATGCAGCAAAGCATTTGTGAAGCCACAACACGCACAGCCTTGAGGCGGATGGGCTACAACAGCAGAAGACCCCACCGGGTACCACTCATCTCCACTACAAATAGGAAAAAGAGGCTACAATTTGCACGAGCTCACCAAAATTGGACAGTTGAAGACTGGAAAAATGTTGCCTGGTCTGATGAGTCTCGATTTCTGTTGAGACATTCAAATGGTAGAGTCAGAATTTGGCGTAAACAGAATGAGAACATGGATCCATCATGCCTTCTTACCACTGTGCAGGCTGGTGGTGGTGGTGTAATGGTGTGGGGGATGTTTTCTTGGTACACTTTAGGCCCCTTAGTGCCAATTGGGTATCGTTTAAATGCCACGGGCTACCTGAGCATTGTTTCTGACCATGTCCATCCCTTCATGACCACCATGTACCCATCCTCTGATGGCTACTTCCAGCAGGATAATGCACCATGTCACAAAGCTCGAATCATTTCAAATTGGTTTCTTGAACATGACAATGAGTTCACTGTAGTAAAATGGCCCCCACAGTCACCAGATCTCAACCCAATAGAGCATCTTTGGGATGTGGTGGAACGGGAGCTTCGTGCCCTGGATGTGCATCCCTCAAATCTCCATCAACTGCAAGATACTATCCTATCAATATGGGCCAACATTTCTAAAGAATGCTTTCAGCACCTTGTTGAATCAATGCCACGTAGAATTAAGGCAGTTCTGAAGGCGAAAGGGGGTCAAACACCGTATTAGTATGGTGTTGCTAATAATTCTTTAGGTGAGTGTATATTCCAGTGCTGACTTTATATATTCTGACGCTGACTTTATATATTCAAGTTTTGACTTTATATATTCCAGCAATGACTTTATATATTCAAGTTTTGACTTTATATATTCCAGTGCTGACTTTATATATTCAAGTTTTGACTTTATATATTCCGACAGTGACTTTATATATTCAAGTTTTGACTTTATATATTTGGGAATGACTTTATTTATTCAAGTTTTGACTTTATATATTCTGACACCAACTTTATATATTCAGAAAATCAATGTATTTGCCTGTTTGGCACCCCATAGTATATGTGTGTGTGTATATATGTACACTCATGACAATAACAAAACAATTACATTGTTAATCATGTTACGTTATTATTAAAATGTTTCCTTTTCTTTTTACTTCTCCACTGCCAAGCGCGGGTATTTTGATATATATATATATATATATGACAACAACACTCATCAATGACAAAACAATTACATTAACAATCATGTTACGTTATTTTTAAAATGTTTCCTTTTCTTTTTCATAACTTCTTTAACACACTACTTTTCCACTGCGAAGCGCGGGTATTCTGCTAGTCTACTATATAAAAGCGTTTAGGATTGTCCTTCCGTCCCGTGAGTGCAAAGCGTAGTGGTATTCCACTTATTACAGACTTACTACTTGCGGCTTGAGGTACGAAGTTACGCGATGTGAGCAGAGTTCTGGTGCTCTCATCGTTCCCTTGCTTTTGTGCGCGATGCGCTGGAAAAATAGACAAAATTATGTCTCTGGAAATAATTAATGTTGATGGAGTACAAATGCCTCACCGCGTAGTAAATATCAGGGGAGATGGTGCTTGCTTATTCTCATCTATAGCTTATGTAGTGCATGAAACTCCGTCTTTAGCGGTACAGATTCGGCTGACATTGTATGCGACTTTGGACAGGCACTTGAGGGGATAAAAAACCTAGGTTTTCGGGAGATGTTATGAATGGGCACTTTAATGTTCTCATTCCCTACACTTACATGCCTGATGTACACATGCAGCGCACAAAAATTGAGGATAAAAGTCGGTCGCCTTAAAAGGCGAGTGCGCCTAGTAATATAATATATATATATATAATAATATTTGTAAAGTCTAATATGTCTTATTTTCTCTTATTTTGTCTAATATATTGGGTAATATGAGTGTAATGGTGACTAAAGGGTGTTATTTCATGTCTAGAGGGCTCTAATAATGTTAAAAAACATATTTAGAAGGTAGTAAACAGGTTTTCTATACTCTAACTGCAAAAATATTCGATTTATTAGTAAAGAATTCTACTTCGCGAAAATTCATTTATCACGGTAGAGTCTGGAACGGATTAACCGTGATAAACGAGGGTTCACTGTACAGTTAAATGCTTAAGTGAATGTGCTATAACTGCCTTACCTAAAATCTTGTCTTCCTAATCTGGAATAACGACCTGAATTTAGAATTACAGTACATATAATAGAATGTAAACTGAAAGTGAAGCAATTTGGAAACAATAATTTCTGTTCATTCAGTGAGTCATAATTATTATTAAGCATGCATTTATGTAAAGAATATTAACAACAATTAACATACATGAAGTTATAAAAGAACGGGAAGCAAATGTTTAAAAACTAATTACAGGAAGCTTATTAGAATAGTTATAGAGATTAGGCCTTTCAGCATATAACTCTTAGAGACAAATCCGAAGCTAGGATTTGAAGGTTCCAAATTAATACTTTGTGCTGCACCACTTGGTAATGTCTATGATTCTCTTTGTGAGGAAAACTTTCTAATGTTTGTGCAAAATTTGCCCTTAACCAGTTTCCATCAGTGTTCCCACGTTCTTCTTGAAGAACTCACTTTAACCTAACACCCGAGATTCACTGAAGTATGAGGAAAAATAAAAAAGTACAAGTAATTTGAAAATTATGTAGTAACTGCAATGGACAGAAGCTGGCACAGAACAACATGTTCATGTTTGAGTGCACACAGCACAATGCTCTGCTGTTAGTCTAGCAGTGTGGTGTCCATGTTTATTTGACCTTGGCTTCATCTAGACTAACAGCAGAGCACTGTGCTATGTCTGATTGAATTTGCCATAAGCTACCGCGAATTTGTTGTATTGCATCAGCTTCTAGACTTTGTGGTTACCGCGTTATTTCCAAATTGCCTTTACTTTTTGATAAGTTACAACCAGCTAGAGAACAGTGAGTTGATAGAAGAAGCATAGATTTGGGGTTTGTAAGGGTTTTTAAAGGATGTAATAGACGTCTTGGTTTCTTAGGTGCACATAAGCCCATCCTTTTGGGTTGACTATTTGCGCAAAGTTTTTGTTCATCAATACTACCCATCATTGAGTCACGGTCCTTGGCCTCAGAGCAAGAGTTTAGATGGTGGGTCACAGAGACACTGAGGTGTCACTTGGCTTGTGAATGATCATTGTACCAGATAATGTGCAGAGGCTGAATTACAAAATTTTGGTAGATTTGCACTTCTAGTTGTGGAGGAAGTACTGTTAAATAGGGCCCGTGAAACATCCAGACGCCCCCCCCATGCCCCAGCAGAGTTGAGCTTCCATGCTTCAAATCTATGGCCCCCGCTGCAAGCCTAAGGAGCTGCCCTCTAGCATTCTGGGAGAGATAATGTCCTGAATAAACTCTTTCCCCTGGTCCTTCCACTTTCGAGGCGTCCCAGCCGGGTACAGGGCCACGGCAGTCCACCACAGGTTATATCATAAAAACTGTTGAATTTAAGTCAAGGGAAGTTATGCTCAAACTATAAAATGCACTTTTAAGACTTCATCTGGTGTATTGTGTGCAGTTCTGGTCACCACAATACAAGGAAGATTTGGTAGTACTTGAAGAATTTAAGGACATGTTCTACTCTGACAGAATTAGAGAATTAAACCTGTTTAATCTTGAGCACTCAAAACTATGTAGGGACCTAATCCAATTTAACATTATTTAAAATCTTCAAAGGCATTGATAAAGTAGGTCCAGCAACATGCTTTCGGTTTAAGGGTGAATCACATACTCGAGGGCATCAGGGAAAATTAAAAAAAAAATGCATTTATAACTGAAGCCAAGAAGCACTTCTTTACTCAAGAGTTGTGGGACTCTGGAACAAACTCCGGAGACATGTAGTCTGATCTTGAAATTAAAATTATTCTGGTTCAGCAGAACAGTGATGTGTGATGAAAATGCCACTGTTACTACAGAAAGAACAGCTACCAAAACATTGATAAAACAGAAAATGGTGAAGCCTGCAAGGCAAAATACTAGCACACAATGGTACCAGAGGACGTCATCAAAATGGCAAAAAAGGACAAAAAATGAATAAAGAAATCACACTCAAAAATAAAACATCTCCAAAATCCATAGTATGACAGTACTGGCTGTTGTGTCCTAAGAAGGTACCTGCTGTCCTATTTTTCTTAAGTTCTCCATCCTGCACAGTGATTTTTGCTTTATTTTTATTCTGTCACCAGTTCTGCACGATAGCACCTCATTTCCAAAAAATGGTGTGGTATCTTTTCTGTCTGTGAAGCTAGGTTTATGTGTCGACTGCCTTGTCTCTCTCTTGTCTCTATTTCCAGTGAATGGCCAGCTGTCTTGGCTCTGTCCTTTCTTTGCAGCTGGTTAACCTAAAATCTACAGTAGATGGAAGCTGCTTTGTTTGTGTAATCAGTGTCTAACTGGTCATTTAGCAGTAGACGGAAGCTGTCTTGGCTGTTCTGTGTGCTGTCTTTCAAGGTGGCCATTACTGTTTAAATGAGGGCTCTCAATTCTGACCCCAGCTCATCCTTTGATTAATATCCTGTTTTTTTATTCTTTTTTACTGAGAATTTTTTATTTTGACCTTAGCTTTCTGCAGTCTGAGAATTCTGATCATACCTTTTAAATATGGTTAGTTTAGACAAAAGGAAATGATTACTGGGCATGCACCTTTCTTTGTTTTGAATATGATTTTGTCTAGTGTGTAGGTGCTTAAACTGTGACGCTAAAATGTAACGTCAGTGACCAGCAGGCACAAAAGAAAAGCTGTTATTATTTTTATCTATTCATCTAGTCGTGATACAGAAACACTTCCTGCCATGTTGATGACAGAATTACACCGTCTCATTAAAACGGCAAGACCAGTGCATGAAGTCCTTTGTGGAAAAGCAGTGGCACTGCAGAATATCTAAATTGATTTTAGATGTGACATCCAGCTGAACTATTTTCAGAAATGGCAAAAAAGAAAATATCACTCATACATTTGACAACCCAAGGCAAGTTTCACTTTTCTGGGAAATTTCAAACCTGCATGTTTTGACCAGCTTAGGATTTAAAAACAGTGGATGTGTAAAAACTGACTGATTTAACTATCAACTATTGGTCATGGACCTAAAAATACAGTACATTTTCTTATTATGCAACTAACAACTATCTATTGTTAATAAAGAGATTGGTCATTTAAATCTTTTAATTGCACTTTAAGAAAGATTTTAAAGATCTCTTGTAACTGAATCTCAAGCTTTTCCCATTATGTTTGTTTCAAATAGCTATTCATGCTTTCTGACAGTACAGCTTTATTCAGTCTTGTACCTAATTATAATAACAGATTAATTACTTTCAACAAATGCAGAAGGTACCAATGTAATTGGAAAACAGCAAATAGGATATGTCTGCGGCTACAGTACGTCTGCACTATCTCTATTCACACTAGAATTTTGACATTATTTACAAAAACTCGGTGCATAGTAAAAAGACCGAATACACATGACATAGACACTTGTCTATGCTGGGCATGCGTATATTAGGGGAAAAATCTTGGAAGGGATTGTAACACTACCAGCCAGGGAATTTATCACTACTCTGTAGGTACCAGTAAATTATTTATCTTGTGAGAATATATGTTACATTCAGACTGTACAAAACACAATTTTGTTTCTTACAGTGCATCCGGAAAGTATTCACAACGAGCATGTACATATGATTTCTCAGATTTTTTATTTTTAATAAATTTGCAAAAACCTCATGTAAACTTTTTTCACGTTGTCATTATGGGGTGTTGTGTGTAGAATTCTGAGGGAAAAAATGAATTTAATCCATTTTGGAATAAGGCTGTAACATAACAAAATGTGGAAAAAGTGATGCGCTGTGAATACTTTCCGGATGCACTGTATAGGTAAGCAACAAAACAAGCGCCATGGAAAACAACGCTTCTCTGACTACTATGTGGGAATGTGATTTTCTTTAGTGAAGGGTGACCAGTCAGGGAATGAAATGTTGTAACGAGCAGGATACAATCAATTGAAGGGCTATGTAAGGGGCACAAACAAATTAGAGGGTGATCAGAGTCTGTGGGCATAGCCTGCATGATGCCATGCTGTTGGCCTGAACTCTTGACCTTTGTTAGTTTTCAGTCGTGTTTTTCATTAGCTCAAGAACGTTCTTTGTTTATTTATTCTTTGTGGTTTTTTCAACTCTTTTTCATAGTTTGTTATTAATTTCATAGTTTGTTATTAATTTCATAGTTTGTTATTTTTGTCTTTATATATGTTATATTTATGTAATGTTGCATTATTGTTGATTATTGTGCTATTTTGTATATTTAAGAACAATTTTTGTTACGTGCCCTGTCTCCTTTATGTGGAGCCCAAGGAGACGGGGCCACCTAATAATGCAGCTTCAGCATTGCTTTGTTTAGATCCCTGCATTTCAATTGATTATTTTGATATTTGGGTTACCTGGCCTTTGACCTTAGCTTTCATTTTTAAGGAGCTGTTATTGGTGTGCTTGGATTTGCTTGCTCTTATATTTTCCTATTAGGCAAAACCCATTTTTACTCTTTTTCTCTTGCCTTGCCTTGCTTTTTGTGATTCTTTTGTGAAATAAATCATTTCAGTATTAAAGAATCCTTGTTTTGTTTATTTTTAGGGCCAGGGGTCTTATAGTTTCCCCTCCTCCTTGTGAATATTTTGTAAACTTTTAGTATTCAAAAGTCTATGCCCCATTCTCGAATTGCTCTGGCCACAAGCCTGTCATTTGCATTTCGGGCTAAGCTGCCAGGGTTGAGGAATATAGAGGACAGGTCTGTTTTTTGTGTTTGATTTTGGGGACTGCACACATTTTTGTTATTTTTGTGTGGCATGATAACAATAACATATGGTTTCAAGTGACACAGTACAGCGCTTGTGTGACAGTTAACATCTGGGGAGCTTTTCTGCCCTCAGGGCAGCAGCTGTTAGCTCACTTTATATTTCATTAAGCCAATTTCATTGACAGAAATATCTGGATTTTTATATGTTATCATTATTGCTTTAACAGTCTACTTATTATTATTATTGCTACTCTTTTTGAGCAATTTCTGACCCTAATATTTTTTTGCACAAATCGGATATTAACATTAATCAAACCGTTTTGCTGAAAGCCACAAATGCTGTTTCAAAGCCCTAATGCAGACATACTGAATTCATCACTTTTCTGAATAGCAAGTGTGTCGGCCTATTAAAAAATCTGTGCTGTTAGGTAACACATTTGGGTGGCAGAGGTTTGAAATTCTAACCAGAAGCAGATACCAGGAAACAGGCAAGGGGTTGATAAATCATGCCTTCACTCCTAGTGGGCTTGAAAAGAATTAAAATTGTGAAATGGCTAAAACCTGGGGTTCTTAAGATACTGCATGAATTAATTTATCTCTTTTGAAAAGTAAGTCTTTCATTTCCATAACTAAAAGGCTCAGTTGGTGAAGCACACGTAACCTTTTAGTTTTTAATAAGGTGGTGATTGGAAGTGGCACACAAATTGGGCAGTACCGTTGGCACATCAGTTAAGTGTTTTTGGCAACATATTAAACGCTCATGGGAGTGACATTAAAACTGATGAAAATATTGCGAAATATAAAAATTAGTTTTGAGAAAACAAAAATGATCCCAGCCATCTGATCTTGACAAATTTAAAATTTAAAGAGCCAGCTTAAATGGATCAAATAAAATGTAGGTTCTACTTTTGAAATTTAGAAGAACACCTAGATCATCCATCCATTTTCTAACCCGCTGAATCCGAAGACAGGGTCACGGGGGTCTGCCGGAGCCAATCCCAGCCAACACAGGGCAGGAACCAATCCTGGGCAGGGTGCCAACCCACCGCAGGACACACACAAACACACCAAGCACACACTAGGGCCAATTTTAGAATCGCCAATCCACCTAACCTGCATGTCTTTGGATTGTGGGAGGAAACCCCACGCAGACACGGGGAGAACATGCAAACTCCACGCAGGGAGGACGCGGGAAGCGAACCCGGATCTCCTAACTGCGAGGCAGCAGCGCTCCCACTGCGCCACCGTACCGCCCACACCTAGATCATGCTCTACAAATTCTCTTACAAATAAAATTCCCCTGTTAGTTTTTTTAATTCATGAGGATTGTTTTCAAAACGTCTATACCTCTTTTAATCTTTTGGAAAGAGATTGAACAAGCAAATGACCTTTACAGTGTTTTTATATTCTTTTATCTCCATAATGGCAGTATCGAAGGTGCTTTTTATTAAAGGAATAATGTTACTATTACTGTTTTATTTTTACATTTGGTGCACAGAGGAGGTAAGTTTCAATATAATCAGAAACACAAAGTGCAGCTCTAGAGTCCAAATTTCAAGGCTATTGCAGTACAAGAAGACAGTCTAGATCCAAGAATAAAAATCATGAGATATGATTAAAGGCTGATGGAGCTGAATATTTTAAAGCCTAAAGACATTTTAGTGTTGAACACTTTTATATACAGTATCAATTGAACTGTGTTATATCATGGGAAATGCTTTGCTTTTCACATATGCCCTAAACCTTAGATTATGCAGTCCTTTCATTTATCCTTAGATCAGCCTTTGCAGGTAATTAAAGGATAAAAGATGCAGCAAAACTCAACTCTGTTTCTGTTTTTACTCCCTTTATTCCCTTTACAGAAAAAATGTAATAATGGCGAGTTTGATATTCTGAGTGCTACATGCCTTTTCATATGTACTTATTATTTTAAACATTTTTAATTTGCCTCATGGTATGGTTCAAACCATTAAGTACTTATGCACCATCACTGCTGTTAGAAAGATGTATTTTAAAACTCAAATGAAAGAAGAATGAGATTCTGTATACTGTATGCATAAAGGGATCAAAGAGAATACAGCACCAATAACATTTTGTATTGCCTGTAATGTGCATAAGAAATACAACCAATCAATGTGACTATTCAAACATGCCAATGATGTAACAGTGCTGACTCTTGCATCAGCCTGTGAATGCCACCAGTTCTGAGTCACCATCAGTATGAGCTTGTGGTAATGTGCCTTACTGGCATTACCATTAATTAAATAAAATTAGTTTAGCGTCCTCTGCCGTGTAAAGAGGGAGACTTTTGTTTGAGGAAAAAAGGTATAAAGAAAGGAAACTTGCCTTTTTTTCATTTATATAGTGCAGAAAGACGACTTCACGGACCATATTAGCGCCTTTTGAGGAGTGTCGCGGTGGGTCTCATGTAGCCTGGAGAGACGGCCTTGCCATTTGATGGCATTGTCGGTCCTTTACTCTTGCGTGTGCCTCCCGCGACATCATAACTCTAAAGGAGCAAAAGAAAGTGTGAAGCGCCTCAATATTAGTTAACCCGGGTTAGCATAGGGATCCCGTGAACGTAGTTGTCTGGGCTGTAGCTCAGGGTAAGGAAAAAAAAATTAGAAAGGGCTTACTTTCACTTAAGGCATGAAGTGCAGTCCGCGTCTGAAAAGCCGGCACAGCTATACGCGCATGTGCGCGCCGGCTGCTCGATTTTTATAGTAATTATGTGGGATAGTAGACGCCGCTTTTCACAAACGCGTTCACGTCATCGCGTACCCCAGGAGGGATGACGTACAGCTTTTTAATTGGTCAGCGTAGGGGCGCCGAATACAAAAGGGAATTGTGGCCTCTAGAGGGGGTTCTTTCTGACTAGATCTTCTTAGAGAAAGGTACCTGGCAGAACAGCATTACGGCTTGTGCTTTGTTTTTGTAAATATTTTTTTCATATAAATATCTCTGTATTAACTTTGGTGGAGGTATTTATTGGGTTGTCGTTAGTGGTGCACTGTTTATTTTTGTATATACTCTTTTTTTTTTTGCTGTATTTTGAATATTTTTGGGGTGAATTCTGTATTATACACTGTTTGGAGGAGCAGCTTCCTGACTTGGATCACTGTGGAGAAAGACCGCTTCACATTTTGGTGTGTATGTATATATATGGATTCTACTAGTTTGTGTGCAGTATTCTTTTTCTTTTGAGACTTTCAGAAAGCACTGTAAATACTGTATATAGTCATTTTGGGCTCCATTTAATTACTGATTTTGAGCGTCCTTTGCGGCATTGGACTGTGTTTTAATATATAAATTCCGCAGGACATTATTTTTGATTTTTCTTTAAGTGCACCTGTAAATAAAACCTTGCTTTATTTTTCAAAAAACCCAACCCTTTTTGTGTCCGTGTCTCCCTGTCTTACACCATCATCCTGGTCACGCTCGGTCCCACATACTAGACACCTAGAGTGTAGGCTGGTGATTCCAATTCCCACTACACAGGGTGTCACAGAGCTGCCATTAAATCATTGAAATGAGCAGATTCACTACCAGCTGCAAGTAAAAGGGCAAGCCTGCCATAGTTGCACTGTGTTGCAACGGCCGACTCACTCCCCAGAACCAACAGCTACACCACCAAGACTCGTGGCCTGAGAAGTTGAGGATGTTAGACACGACAAGCCATACTTATTCCAAATAAACTTCCCCCAATCGATGATCAAAAATAAGGCAAAAACAAACAGTATGGAAAATAATAAAGTGAGTATATATTGATAAAAAAGAAATGAACAAACTCCAAACAACATATATATCATACCCCAACCAAACCCAACATAACATTCAATCCCAAAGTGTCTGGCAGAAAGTAATAATAAAAAGAAAAAGTGCAGCACAAAGTTAATATACAATACAAACCCTCCCTTGACCCCACACTTAACACAAACTCAATAAGACCCACAGAAGGCACGAAACGCACATAAAACTCCAGAAGATTTAACAGAAATGGATAATGGTTGTGAAACTGGTTCAGCTGGAAAAATTGTCCAACGGAAATTACACAGATGAAAATGATGGCTTGCTCCTCTCTCCAAACAACAAGAAACAGTCTCACCGTGCTTATCCTCAGTACGTGGCGTAATCCAGAACCCCGGGGCTATGCGGTGCAAAGATGTTGTTGTCGGGCTTTGAAAGTGGCAGGTTGACAAAGGGCTGAATGATTCGGCTTGCTGCTTTTTCCTAACTTTATAGTGAATTTTCGGTTTACTAGAACAGGCTTTTTTTTCTTTCTGTCCTTCTGTTTAAAGAGCGAATGATCGGATGAAAGTGATGGGATTGACAGCACCAATTATCATGAGGGACCATGGTTCCACAGTGTTATCCTTCCCCTTTTTGTTTCCAGGGGAGCATATTTATATACACACACACCATGTAAACAGGACAACACGATGAAAGACAGGACTCGGAACAAAATACATTTACGACAACATTAATCATGTAGCACTGCTACATACCGCTATCTTCAACTAGTGTAACTGAGCAAGCCACCCTTCTAAGGACAGCAAGCTACCCGAAAGAGCAATATCCCATAGGAAAATGTTAAGTGCTCCAAGGTTGATCTTTGATGGCTCATGAGACTCAAAAGACATTCTCATTTATGTTTCATTTAATAGTGATCCTTTCAGGATGCCTGAGAAGTGTTTAGAAATCTATTCTTAGTACAACTGGAGATCCAATAACAGTGAAATAAAAAAAAATATGTCCTAAAATGTATTGTAAAGGTGTGTTTAAAAGTAGAAGGCTGACCATGTTAATGTTAACAGAAGTTAACCATTAAGAATTTTAAAAAACATTGATTGTGGAAAAGATGTGCAAAATAGACTAGCTGGAAGAATTAACGTTGTTAAGATGATTGTTCTTCCTAAGCTTCTTTTTTATTTCAAAACATTCCAATATACATCAATAAATCTTTTTTAAGCAATTAGATTCAACTATAACCCCTTTTATTTGGAACTTAAAACATCCACATATCCAAAGAGTGACCCTACAAAGACCTAAGGCAGAAGGTGGCATGGCTCTACCTAACTTTCAGTTTTATTACTGGGCAGCAAACATACAAGCTATAAAAGCCTGCACACAAATAGATGAACATACACAGGCTTGGTCTGCAATAGAAATAAAATCCTGCAGTACTTCTTTATATTCCCTGCTTTGTGCCCCAAAAATGCAAGTTATCGGCAATATACTAATAACCCAATTGTACATCACTCACTCAGAATATGGAACCAATGTAGAAAGCATTTTAAGATGGAGAAGCTTTTATCTGTGGCACCTCTGCAAGAGAACCACCTCTTTCAATCCTCGCAAACATATGTAGTTTTTAATATCTGGAAAAGATTTCGGATTAAATTGCTTAGAGATCTTTATATAGACAACATCTTTGCATCCTATGAACAATTACATTCCAAATTTCACTTTCCATCTACACATTTCTTTCACTATCTTCAAATTAGGAACTTAGTTAAACTGAACCTGCCCGATTTTCCTCATCTTGCACCCTCGTCCATGCCGGAAAAAATATTGCTCAATTTTGAGGACATAGACACCATCTCTGCAATATATAAAATTATTTTACAGTCCCTCCCTTTCAAAGATCCAAGAGGACAATAGGAAAAAGATCTCTTAATCAATATATCAGAAAAGGAGTGGAAAGTAGCAATGCAGAGACTTCACTCGAGCACCATATGCGCAAAGCATACAATTATTCAACTCAAAATTATATATCAAGCACATCTGTCTCGCCTAAAACTGTCCAAAATGTTTCCAGGGCAAGATCCAACCTGCAAACGCTGCAACCAAGTCCCAGCCTCACTGGGTCACATGTTTTGGGCCTGCACCAAATTAACATCATTTTGGACCAAAATTTTGAAGTGCCTTTCAGACAGCCTTGGTGTCACAATCCCTCCTAACCTCCTTCTGCCAGCTGTGTTTGGTGTTCTTCCAGATGGGTTTAAAGTGGAGAAGAACAAACAAACTGTGATTGCCTTTACTACACTTTTGGCACGCAGACTTATTTTGCTAAACTGGAAGAATCCTAACTCACCTCTTTTAAGTCAGTGGGAAACCGATGTGTTATACTATTTGAAATTGGAAAAAATCAAAAATTTAGTTAGAGGATCTGTACAGAATTTTTTCAAAACCTGGCAGGATCTAATCAATAAGATTTTAGAATAAGCACTTAAGGCACCGAGGAAGCAATTATCTCCGCATTTCTTTTTCTTCTCCATCCATCTCTATTGCCCTATTAAACTCATCAATTTAGGTATGTTTACAAGCCTTAAGTTTTACCCCATTGGTCATGCTCTTTCTCTCAGGGGTGGGGGTCGACTTGTTTTCAATCCTATTTTTTTGTAAAAATTGATCTATTTCTATGGAATAGTTACAATAAAAGTAATAAAAAAATTTTAATAAATTAACAAAAAATAGAGTGGTAAAAAATAGCACATAGCCTGTCTGGAATTACACAGTGTCAAAATTAGAGGGCAGTAAAGTTGTTTTACATCTGAACCTGTTTGTGTCCTCAAATAAGAAGTTTTTCAATTTATTTATTTTGACAGTGCTGAAGTGTAGTGATGTTCACAACTCTCAAAAAAGGTTACAGATCTCAAAAACATAAAATCAGATCTGTTGTGGAAGATTAGGGATCATCACCTGAAAGGAAAACCTAAAAGTGAACAAATCCAGAAAATCAATACTTGAACAAGGTCCAAAACCAGGACATCCAATAACAAAATGAAAAGCATAATCCACAAGACAGACAACAACCTCAGTGCCGAAGTAGCCATAATAAATGGTGACTTCTCTTGAAAACTGCAGGGGGAAAATGTCTCCAGCAAGGGGCACAGACTCCCTGGGTTTGTTTAGAGATTACAGCCTTTAATAACCCAAAAGTATATACAAATATATCTAGAAAATAAATCTTTCTCTAGTGGCATGGCGGTGATTCGAAAAGGAAGAAAGAATCAGTAACACTACAGGAAGAATATTTGCTTCTTTTTAATATCGGCTTAACACTCATAATGATATAATACTCAAAAGAGGGCTATTGGCAAATCTGTGCTGCAGTTAGGGATTTCTGCAACCAGCGCTGTCCATTTTCAAGAGTGTAGAAGGCATTTTGTCCTAGGCATGGACAGGAGCATTGTCTTCCAACAACCCGTAGGTAAGCTCTAAAGTTTCAGGGCAATTGCCAAAACTTTTTTATACAGTTTATACAGGTTAAAAGTTCCAAAAGATAAACATGCCACAACTACACATATAAACAATGAATAGCAGACAACTTACCTACTCTCATTCAATGGCCTGCCTGAGTTTGGGATGCTTGCATGGCAGGATCTATTTTCTCTTTTAGTCAGCTGGCTTGCAATTTTTTCTCTAAATAGCTGATAGTGGCCCCCCTAGCTAAACAAGGCATATTGGACTCATTTTGTCTCCCTGTCAAATTCACCTTGACAGTTGGAAACCCATTGTAAAAAATAATGTGCATGAATAACCCTCATAGATCACAGTGTCACACTTAAAACCTTTGGTTACAGCATCTTTTCAACTGCAGCATTAGGTGATCCCACCCATTGAAGCTCAAACATAAAGGGGACAGAACACAAAACATGGACCAAAAATAAATACATTAATAGCGTTATACAAAACTGCAAAATAAGTAACAAAACAATGTTCAATCCATAAAATGTAGAAACAATGAAAACAAAAACATAATCAATAACACAATATACAAAATAATATTTAAAGGCAACAACAAAAATAAAGCAAAAGAAACTCACTTCAGTCAGGGATGAAACCCTGGCCAAACCATAACGTAGCTCCCTCTCCATGGGGTGGCTTTCAGGCCCCTAAGCAATAAGCGCAGTCCAAATAATAATATATCAGCTGGGAAAGCAAAGAGGTGAAAGGACTTTCATTTCTCATGGGTGATGAGCCAAGAAGTCCATTACTCAGCAGGGGTAATGAGACATGCAGACTGATGAGAAGAACACTATCTGGCTGGTAGGAAGACCACCTCCAAACTGGGGCAATAGAGAAACAGTGCTTTAGGTAGTGGCACATCTTCATCTTCCATTACTTCGTCTATGCAGCTCCACAAGCTCTCATTTCCCACTTGTACTGCACCGCTCACCTAGAATCAGAAGCACCACCATCTGCATTCACCTACCCCAACTCCGTAAGCAAGACTAAGCCAGGATCCTTAAGGAGACTCACCTAAGGCCAAGTACCCAGGCAAATGGATTTTAACAGTGGAGAAACACCTTGTGAATGCTTGTAGCTAAGTGTTGTCTATGTCTGTCTTCAATGCTCTTCATTGGCTTCTTTCTTGGCCAGGAGCTAACCCCATTGATTTTACTACCACATATACTCGCGTATAAGTTGGGTCTTGGAACCAGAAAAATCGATCATAAAATCAGTCTTGTATGCTTGTTCAAAAATATGACACTTTTTTTTTTTTTTACCAATTTCTTTTGCCACTTTAATGACTTTTAATTTAAAACCAGCTTCATATTTTCTTCTGATCGAACGCTCCATCGTAGATAAGGAATGCTCTTACGATAAAGGTGTATGAGGGTGTGAGATACAAAAAACACAAAACAGTGCAAACGTCACTTCGGAACACTTTGGGTATTACCGTGTAGTCGCATAGGCACAATACATTGACAAAAAGGCAGTGTGCTCCGTGGTTACTCTCTCAGGTGGGCGTTAGCATATCGTAATCTCTTCAACCAATAGTGTGAGTTTTCCACATTCAACTTATACGACTGACATTATAAAATACCGTAAATTATACGGTAAAATCAAGCCCCAACTTATCTGTGGGAGAACTTAAACGCAAGTATATACGGTATTTGGAATTTCTTTCCTCCAGCTTATACCCTCCTTGTAATCTGAATTTTTGGTTATAAAGATATGATTTTACTTTTTCATGACATACTTGCCAAATTATATTGATTTCTTTATAAATATTAAAATAGCTACAGTAAAATGGAAATACCTAAGCACTCTTGTAATAACTTCACAATATCAACAACAGAGAACAATTATTTATGTAGGAAGATTGCAAGGTGTCAACTACAGCGCTCTACATGCACAGGTGCCATAATGCTTTTTATGCTGACTCATTATAAAGGAACGTTTCTCTCAGAAGACTCATTAACTGACATGCTACTGTGGCTTGGAATCAAAGGGAAGAAGAGGGTATGAATGTCCACTGTAATTTTGTGAAAGATCTTTATTTTGTCTAGTATGGTGATAGGGGTCTGCGGTGGGCTTGCACCCTGCCCAGGGTTTGTTTCCTACCTTGCACCCTGTGTTGGCTGGGATTGGCTCCAGCAGACCCCGTGACCCTGTAGTTAGGATATAGCGGGTTGGATAATGGATGGATGGTGATAGGGATTAAAAGTGTTAATGTTTCTGATGAATCATTTATAATAATTGTCAGTTTTATGAGTCTTTATGTGTTTTTAGCATAAGATGGGTCTTTCCTGCTAATCACTGCTTCCATTTTTTTGAGTACATCATTAAGCTTACTTGGAGTATTTTATATTTCATAGTAATAGCAATGCCAATATAAAACTCATATTTTTCAATTTAGAAAAATCATTTTATATCACATATAAAAATACTCATCTAACAGTAACAGAGAAAATTCAGACATCATCAATAAAGACCATAGAAGAGTACTCCAGTAAATCCCAACATTTGTAATTTGCTAATGGCTGAAAAGTGTCAGGCACTATAATGTGTTGTCACACACATGCACATGGGAGGCAGTCGATGGACTTAACTAAATGTGTTTATACGCTGGTCTAACAGGTGGCAATGCACACTAACACCTTTTCTCCTTCCTCTACAGATCCTCAGAGGGAAAGTCTGCCTGATCTCACTTCCAGCTCCACCACTAACCTCACTTCTGGGTTCCACACTAAAAACATGGCTCTTCCTGCCTACCCCTGTAAAACCTCCATTTCTTTATATTCACATCAGTTCATTTTCGGATTCAGTCTCAAAAGATTACTCGTTGTGATATTTTTCACTTGCTTTTTTCTTCAAGTATATGGGGTGGATCACCAAACCTTTTCCTTGGTTTTCTTGTCTTTTTACTTTGTCCATAATACATGTGCAAATTTTGATAATGACCACTGCACCAAGAAGGGATAGAACACACACAGTGTGGCCTCTAAGGTACCACTTGGTAAAATGAACTTGATTGCACAGCTAACTGAAACACAGCCTTGAAATTAAACTTAATTGAAGCCATTTTAAAGTGAGATCTGTTCAACCAAAAGAGTTGTCTAAATTCAGGCAGAGGGTCATTCACAAAAAGACAAGTGAACAGGAATCTGATCTAAATATTCAAAAAAGGAAAATCAAAACTTCATGTACACGGTCACAAACAAGCAGGCAATAAACCTGTGGATTCAAACCAAATCCAAAAAGGAATTAATGAATGTTGAATAGGTAACAACACACAATGCTCAAACAAAAGCTTCCTCTGAACTTCTCAGCTTTAGTTCTGCTGGTTGCATCATACAACTGCTGTGCAAAGGGTATTAGCTAACAATGGCCAAAGATAGAAGAGGACAGAGGAAAATGGTGACCAAAAGAGCAACAAGGGGCCCATTCTTGGCCTGATTTACAAAATAAAGGAAGAAGAGCCATTTTTGACGGATGGCAGTTTTAACTGTTTTCACTGACATCCTTCATTATTTTCACTTGAACTGTACTCTAAGTGTAAAAATCTCATTTTGGTAAGGGATTACCTAACAGGTTCTCAAACAGATACTAGATAAAAATTCTTCTAAGCTTAAGACGGAGGCTCTGTTGATCCAAAAGCAGAAATAAACTGCTAGTAGGCTCAGAATATCTTCTGTTATATTCTCCATCCATCCATTATCCAACCCGCTATATCCTAACACAGGGTCACGGGGGTCTGCTGGAGCCAATCCCAACTAACACAGGGTGTAAGACAGGAACAAATCCCAGGCAGGGTGCCAGCCCACCGCAGATCTTCCATTTTGAATTCTGCTAATACCAGTGCAGGGTTGTAACATTAAGTTATCCCAGCAGCATCAGGTGCAAGACAGAAATCTACCCAGGAATGAACATAAGTCCAAAGTAAGTCACATTCACATAACCCCCTCAGTCATTCATGTCTGCACAATAAGAACAAAGATCAATTTACAGTTTCCTGTTAACATAACTTACTCTTAACTAGAATTGATGGACAAAGGCAGTAAGTGCAAACTTCCACACAGACAACAGCCAGAAATCCACATTTGTGTGATTGCCATAACCACTGAGCCATCACATTGTATTTTCTTCTGACAAAATGTCTTTCTGCAGCAGAGTTTGTTTCTGGCTGCTGAAGTACAGTAATGTCTTTCAGTTAGTGCCAGATTTATTTTTTTCACAGTCCACAAAAGTTTCTACCATAATTTCCAGCTGTCACTGTTGACAGTGTTCAGGATTCTGATACAGTGGCCACACAACTATCTACATTTGAGTCTTTAGGACATTTGTGGCCTGTAACTCATTAAATCCCTTTATTTCTCAGGTACTCTTTGCAAAGATTTATAGCTTACAGTGGTGTGTGTTTTAAACACTATAACAGAACACATTTTTTCATGTTCCAACTAATATATGAGCTATAAGGATTTTTAAAGATTATTTTTTTTTAATGGATGGCACTGTAGCACAACGGATAGCCCTGTCATTTCATGCATTCAGCATCCAGGTACCCCATGTCTGAACATTGTATGTTTGGCAGATCTTCCTGTTTCCATGTGGGTTTTCCTCTGGGTACTCTGAATTTGTGCCTACACCCCAACAGACATACAAGTTAGGTTGGCTGGCTATTCTAAATGGCTCCTGTTAGAGTGTGAGTGTGGGTGTGTGCACGTAAGTGGTCTTTGTCCAGAGCTGTTTCCTGCCATGTGCTCATTGCTGCCGAGAGGCTCCATAATCCAGAATCAGATTAAGAGAAGGTTACATGTGTCTTGCACATGTGTATGGTAGTCAGTTTAAGGGCTTGGGTGATGGTAATTCTCCACTGTTCCAGGTGGTGGCGATGTGTGATAACAGCCTCTCTTTTCCTCCTTCTGCAAAAAGAAGAATTGTCAGCTGTCCTTCTTCAGTGTAATTTTCGGGGTTCACCCATCCGGAACAATGGAGGATTAAAATCACCAAAGTTCTTAAACTGTCTTTCATGTGTACATGTGTGACAGGTGTCACACACATGTGAATGGAAAACTTCAGGCCTTATTGTCATGTCAAGTGCTGTCTCCTAATGCCCCTTCTGTTGTTCATCCCCAGACATGCAGATCCATGGCAGGAAGAATGATAATGTCACTTCCACTGACTTGGATCCACCCTTTCCTCTTAGGCTGATATAAACTGGATGTCACCACCCACAGCACAGTGTCTGAATAGACCACATCTGAGGATGACACAATATCGCAACACTCATTGTATTTTTTCGCAATTGATCTTACCAGTCATTGGGTCCTTGTTCCTTCTGATGACCCCAGTGCCTCGCCCACTTCGTCTCCCCAGATCACCCATTGCTTGCTCAGCTGGTGGAGACACTAGCAGCTACAGTCCTCTTCAACTAAACCCCTGTGTTGGTTGTCATGAGCGGTGCTGGCCAGACCGCTCAGGATTGGTTGTCCTCTCGCCTTCCTTCTGAATTGCTCCGGCGTACCTCGGATCCCGAGAAAAGACTCCACCATAATCGGACCCACTCCAAAACATTAAATCAGTGGGGACAATCAGCCCCTAGATCGCTGATCCTTCACTTCATCACGGGGATATCCAGTGCGCTGCCTTCACACCCCCAGCTGGTTTGTCCTGCCTCTCATATCAATGCTGTTCCCCCTTCTGTCCCCTCCAGGCTCCTTTTAAACTAAAGCTCCTAACGGGTTGCAGGTGCAAAATATGCCAACCCCTCCGTTAAATTAGTGACGCACCTGCCTCATGTGCTCACACAGAAGATCAGCAGATGTCCTGTACATAACAAGACTGGACAGTTTTCACATACATGGAGATTTCAAGAGTAATAGCTGAGCCTAAATGATATAAGAAAAAGAAGAGTGGATTAGAATAGACTTTTATTTGAATAACATATTCTGGTGTATGCCAACGAACCAATCAGAGTAAATGTATGCATTAATCAGCACTGTTATGCAAATTCATCCATCCATTATCCAACTCGCTATATCCTAACTGCAGGGTCACGGGGTTCTGCTGGAGCCAATCCCAGCCAACTCAAGGCACAAGGCAGGAAACAAACCCTGGTCAGGGCGCCAGCCCACCGCAGACTGTTATGTAAATTCAGTTGTTTATAAAACCGACCACTGCATTTATTTTTTGATCATTCTGGAACAGACCACTGTGATGAATGCTCCCTCTTCAGCATTTGCTGAACAGATCATTAAAGAGGTGATGAACCAGTTTCCTCCTGCCTGATTTCTGACTTAAAGAAGTTTGATCAAACTTGTCCTATTAGAAGATACGTTTCTTTCTTTAATTAATATGTTGATTTCTTCCACACATATTCAAGGACGTCAGTGAAAATTAAGGGGAAGTGCATTTACTTCTTTAGGCAGAAAGTTGTGGGAATCTGGAACAACCTTCTGAGACATGTAGTTGAAGCAGAAATCTTGACAACATGTAAAAAATATCGGGATGAGATATTGGAACAGCTTTGCTATTAGCTAAATGAACAAGCTTGATGACTGAATGATTTTTTCTTGTTTTTCTTACCGTGACCGTGAGTGAGCCACTACACCTGCCTGTGCTCTAATTTGAAAAAAACAAATTAGAAAATCAAATTACAACTCATATGTTGTAAGTTGCCTTGGATAATGGTGTCAGGCAAAAAAAAGGTAAATCACCAGCATTAAAATGAGAACCACCTGTTCTTTTGTTTTTGTTTTAAATCTCACAAATGCAGTTCTAGTTTGAGCTTTTCCCAGTGGATCCCATGCAGCACTTTCCAACAACGAGGTACAAAAATCCCCAGTGCCATTAGCACTCTTAAAGGTAACCACAGTAATCTGAAATAAAAGGAAAGGAATGTCAAGATCAGGAACTATCATTCACAAGACATTATGCTGCATCTTGACAGGAACTTTGCTACATTTGAAAAAGCCAACTTACACTTCCTAGAAAAGAAGTCAGCAGTATGATGCTTCTCTTTCATAGAAGCGCAGAATCCTAGTGTGAAAATAACAGGGATGTGGAAAATAATGTTTTCTAATATTTGCCAGCCTTACACTGACCAGTACACACCTGGCCACATGGTAGCTAGTGCTGCTACTGGACGAGCAGTGTGCAGTTCGAGTTTTGCAGTGTGTTGTTTGTCTATTCCTTCCATATTATTATGGCTTGACCTTTTTCACCTGAGCACCTCAAAATTTGTTTGATTTTGGCAGCTCATAGTCAATAGATTTTACTGAGCAGCAGGTGATTGTGAGGCTCTCACATTACATACCATTTGAAGACATATCACTGCATTGTGTCAGATGTTAATGATGTCAGAGAGTATCATAACAAACTGATGCCAGACGAGATGGACCAGGCATCAGAAAGTGAAAGGTGTTTCAATTTGCATGTGTCACTAGTCATTAGCAAAATAGGGGCAAATATTATTAGTTATGTAATTTAATGTTAACCTTAGAAATGATTGCACACTGCGGTGCATGCACGTCAGCGGGTTATCTTCAGGGCTTATCAAGGTATGCACTACCACTCTGCAGCATAACATGGTGCTGTTGCTGATGATGTCTCTTTTTCTACCCACAGCCCAGTGAAACCACCCATTTAAGGGCAAGTGACTCCATCCCTTCCAGTCCAGCAACTATAAAGCCAAGATGCACCAAATATAGGTTGTCTCATTTCAGGGCAAGCAGACCACCAGACTGGGCTCCAATCTGACATGTGTGACTTAAGCCTTGATCTCAAAACCAGAACCTTCCAGGTGAAATTGCCTTGGTCTGTTATTTGCGACATTTAGCTTGTTTATTTTTTTTTTTGACTTACTAGTTATTAAAAGGAGCAATACAGCTGGCTCCCCAACATGTCTTTGGTAGACATGTGACAATAAAATGTTTCCCTTGGTCAACATCAACACATAAAGGAAAACTCTGGTATGGCGCCAACAGAATTATCATGTCAAAAATGCCACTGAAAGGAATGGAGGGCCAGTTCTCCAAAAAATCTTGAACACATCAACAACATAGAAGAACAAATTATGAATTGCTTAGAAGGGGGTTGGATAATGGATGGATGGATAGAAGGAGGCTTGGCTTTGGCTTTAAAGCAAGTGGAAGTGGACTTTTTAGTCTTAAAGACAGTGAAAGGTAAAAGCACACCTTCCAATGAAAAAGCTGAACTTTGACTTTGAGGCTTCATCACTGGCTAGCTGGCTGGCTGGCTACTGAAGGCCTACAGGTAAGAAAGAAAATGGTGATGTCAAGAAAGACAGCCGCAGCTGGCAATTAAATGCGTTTTAAAAGCACACCCTTCTGAAATGTATGAGCTTGTTTATCTTGGTAATTGAATATGAAAAGGAGAACTCCTGTGGCCATTAATAAGCTCTTCAGAAGCTTGAAAATGATGCCCTTTACGTCAGGGTGCACATACCTCACTGTGATTTTGCAAAGTAATTAGGCTAATTATTTATTGATTTAACTAATGTAATAAAATATGACAATTTTTATATCTTTTTATACTCTTTAAATTGCTTTCCCTTAATAAACTCCTGCTGCTCTTCCAAGGTCACCTACACAACAGCCATTCCAAGTAAAAAGGCTGCTGTCCAAATGGCTGAGTGTTCAGTTCTCAGAAACATTTAGGATTTTTTCCCCAAGTTTTAAAGCCACAGAGTAGGAATCCTTTTAAATAGAATTACTCTGACAAAGTGGTACCACAGTTAGAAATTGGCATTCTGGAGTGTTGGAATGAGCCATCTGTTTTTGGCACTTATTTGGGGCTTGTGATTGCTGAAAGTCAGTTCAATCCAATTTTATTCTTATGTTACACGCTGTAGAATGCTTTGGCTCAGAGCACTGGGCAAATTGACAAGTTGCAAAAGCCGAGAATTAGCAAATTGAAAATTTTAACAATATGGTAAAGACCCAGAGGAAATGGCGAAGAGGGAAATAAAAACTTCATACTGATGTACAACTGAGAGAAATAAAGCAGCAGGGATCCATAGGGAAGTTAAAAGTCTGATGAACTAAAGCCATCCAGATGTTATTATAGATTTGGATTAGATCTTTAACCAAGGTGACTTTCAGGTGCTCATGCGGCACTTCTGCCACACCAGGAAGTGCCACCGGAAGATCATCACAGAGCACCTGGAGCACATCCAGGTACTGCATAAAAGGGGCCGCCTCACTCCAGTAGATGAGCCGGAGTCGGGAGGAGGAAGACGGAGCTTGTGGGGAGAGCAGTAGAGGCAGCAGAAGGATTCAAGGAGTGAGAAAGAATGGACTGAGTTGGCTAAGGATTAAGGCATTGTGGTGTTGTCATCTGTAATAAACGTGTGTTTTGGACATTCGTTGTCTGTCTGTTATGGTGGCTGTCTTTCCACAATACATACATATATACATATATATACAGTATATCTGCCTATTGTAATCACCCAATAAACTCCTAGGGAAAAGTTGGGAAGTCAATTGGGCAACACCCGTTTAATATGCGTTCTCAAACAAACAAGTGCACTGCATAAGAACTACAATTAAAAAATGCAGATCCTCATCTTTTTGAATAATAATAACAACACATTTCATTTATATAGCACCTTTTCCATGCTCTTTCAAAGTGCATCTTAGGGCAATTTCTTTTACAGCTCATTCCTAGAGCAGGTAATTTAGGATTGGATCCAAGGAAAGGCTGCAATTGGAAGGGGCCCCCTCGTGTTCTGGAGTGGTTTTACCTGCTTGCTTTGAGGCATGAAGATGAACCTCAAACTCCTATACGTGTGAAGATAGATAGATCAATCTTTCTATATAATATGCTACCGTGGCTGTCCGTTTGTCTGTCCAGGATTTTAAATCACCTGTAGCTATTGACCTGAAATTTGGTACACCTATACTACGAGATGTCTACTATCCGCTTTCGGGGTGATGATTGACCTTCAAGGTTATTCCTTTTTTTATTTTATTTTATTATACAGTTAGAGTTAACTCTCGGCAGCGGCCAGCAGAGCAGCCATGCAGTGCATGCATACAGGCGTTGTTCTCATCCCTACCACCGTCGTAATCACTTCCCCTACCTCTTCATATCTTAAATCATTCTTGAGACCGATTGACAACTTAAGTGTCAGCTTAAGTGAAATATGAAAGAAAATGTAAAAGTAATTGCAACACAAACACTGACATAATCAATTTAACGTGAAAAGATGCCAACGAAAGAAGAGAAGAAGCAGTCCACTAATGTAGAGAAAAGAAGAGCTGCTCAGGAAGTAGCAAGTGCGTCAACCTCTGAGCAAACGAATGCTAAACGTACAGAGAAGGAGTATGAAAACTATGAATGCTCAAGTCAAGTGTATTCTGTTATTGGTAGAATATATTACTGTTGTGATCTGGGAAGTCCCAAAAGCACAAGTGCCAAAGCACTCTCACTAATTACCCACTAGAGGGGGAAAACACCTTCAAATACCCAACTAGATACCCAAAGAGCAGTGACAAATTCTTATAAAAATAAAAGGTTTATTTTAGCAAATCCAGAAAATGACAAAGCGATAGAGAAAGCACAGAAACACAAGAAAACACTCCACTCCCAAGAGCGTTCAATGAACTGCCAAGAACCATGGAAGGTCTTCCCATAAATAAGATGGAGGGCTGTTCCCTGTGGTGATTGACAGGGGGCTCCACCCCTTGGGGAGCCACCCACAAAGCAAATGGGACCTAACAAAGGCCATTCTCCTTTACCAACCCACATATGTACTGTATATAATAAATAAAATAAACATTAATATAAAAAATGGCATACAATTAAACAAAACAATCAAGAGAAACAACTTTGAACCATGACAATTACCAATGGAAAATGCATAACAATTCAGACTGCAAATGAAAGCCACACCACCTTCTATGCTAAACTGACTGTTTCATCATGTGGATCAAGGTAATTGCCTACAGTGGATCAATTTGCTGCAGGACCACCCTACCATAAGCCAGCATGGTATTTCATTAGCAAAGAGCACAAGAAGCTGGAACCATGCCACTTTAAGTGTAAAGGGGGCTAAAATAAAAAGAACACCTTTAAAAATGACCTTTTTCTGAATTTCTGAAGATGAAATGGACTCAGTGAATAATATCTCATCTCAATAATGGGCTTTTTTTTATTGAAAACTGATACACTGCAATGCGTACTCTAAAAGCCTAACAATATCAAATACTTCATAAATGGAAAATGGAAATAAGATGCAGCTAGACTCTTGCTGTTCCCCTACTATATGAACACCATGGGTTATCGTCATTGGCTTCTCTCACTTTCTCCAATCCATTGTTGCACTTGTTAGCATCACTAACACCAAGGCAAGGTACTAATTCCTGTAAGGGGTTCCTGATTATTCATTTCCTCTGAACGTCACCACCTTCTTTCTCAAATCTTCTCAAGGCTTGTCACAGGCTGCACCTACTATTTCCCACTCAAGTCTCTAGCCTTGCTAAACTCTCATGAAATGCTCACAGACATCTTCCTGCTCTGCCAGCTGGGCTTTTTGTAAACCAAGCAATGGGCAACGATTTCAAATCTTTGTTACAGAGACCAAGGTGGGGATCAAGTTTGGACAGAGTGCCAGTCCACTGCAGGGAGCACTCATGGACACCCCTGAGCTAGGTCAGTTTAGAGAAGTCCATTAATTTAATCTAACCAGGAAGACTTTGGGATGTGGGAGGTAAACCAGAGTACGTACAGAAAACCCACACAGAGGTTCAAACCCAGAACGTCGGAGCTGTTTAGCAGGCAGCACTAACTCATCACATACACTTTCTGGACTGTATATTCGTTTTAATACCAAGCTAGTGTGCAGTCCATTTCTATGTGTCAGTTGTTAAAGTATGACTGCCTCATATCTGTAGGTAGAAGATGGTTTCTATTAACTACAAGTTAGCAAAAAAAAAAACAAATCTATATATAAAATGTTAAGTATTTTGTCTGTCCCGCTCTATTACTCAAAAACCACTGGGGCTAGAACCTTCACCTTGGTCTCAATGAAATGCTTATGATGTGATACACACTGGTGAAACAAAAAGTTTGGGTAGTGAAAACTTCCGCAAAGTTCACATCTTTCTTACGACACACTGCTCGAGAGGGTCACATGGCAAAAAGGAAAAGAACAGTGGTGGCATCTGCTTAGCAAGAAGCGCATTTGCTAAGATCATTAATACAAAGAAGAAGAAGAACAACAACTCCATCTGCTGATCATCAAGAACAGGAAACAAAGGATCTGAGCTCCCAACCTCTCACCAATGTGACCTCACAATAGAGTGTTACACACCGTGATTGCACCAAAATCAACTCTAGCGGCAGCTTCTCCTGAGAGTTAAGATAAGACAGAGGAGACGCATCTATGGTGAAGAACGATGGCAGGAATGCCTAAATAAAGAGCCATTGTGAATCTAGATCACACTGTGGCTCATCAACATGCCAGGCATACTCTACACTATACAATTCAAGGACAACAACAAGTAAGGAGACTGTCAAATGCTCACAACTTCTGCCCATATGCAAACCTTGATTTAACATTCTTACATCAGCATTTCGTTAAAGAGCACTTCTTAGGAAAGCTGACTGGTGATGTGTTCACTAAACTGAAATCAAAGAATGTGTGGCCAAAAAAGGAAATGCTCAGCTTACTCTATATGAACCACCTTTATTTAAGGATGGAAGGTCTGCGGGTTTGGTAATGGAAACATATAGTGACACTTTGGTCCCAGGAGATATGTGCAGCAATCTAAAATGAATGTAGTCATTCATAAGGCACATTGTTGGTCTTATCGAAAATGATTGATACATTTATACAGTAGGAATTGAGACCACCCAACAAAGGGCAAACTGTCTAGGTCAACAGAAAAAAAACACCCAGTGAAAAAAGCGGTGCTTCATTTTTTTTTAAGAGCACAAGAGCAGTGAGGATCCGCAAGGAGCTGCAGCAGGGAAGTGATGCCCCATCATTTTAAATCACCTCCTACATTTGTTGCATCTAAACAGCAGCTTGGATGCTCAACTTGCTCACTGCCAGCACTTCACCAATTAACAGGGCCCCTTCAGGGAATGCTAATTAACTCCAGTGATGGATTCTACTGGATTAAGTGCCAAAAGGAAAGGCAACGAGAGAGTGAAGACAGAATATGTGTTATCAGAGCAGAGCTTTCATCCTTCCATCCCCACTGAGCCCTCCTCCACTTATATTTTAAAACACCAGCCAAGCAAGCTGAATCGGATGTGGATGGAGTGAAGATGCATCATCTCAGCCAGGATGTCAGACTGGGTTTCAAAAAAATAAGCAAGTCTGTCTTTGGATGGCAGCTAGGAAGGTAGTGAGTATCTAAAGGCACTCTGTTCTAAGAAAAGAAAAGCACCTAATGAAACAAGATAAAATATGAGGGATCGTACTAGCATTTTAATGACGTTCTGCTCGCACACCTGTGCTCTGGCCTTTATCTTTTATCTTTTATTTTTCTTTACTCCTTGTTTTTCTTGCTGTTCCCAACATTGAGGTCACAGCATTCAACTGCCAAATGGACTGTCTGGGCTTATATAAGATGACTCAATCTCAGGCATGCTTAGCAATCTGTACCTTCAGTATGGTCCATGTTCCTATTTTGAACCAAATGGAGAGTACAGGCATTATTACTGTATTGTGCCATCATAAAATAAAATTATACTTTTTCATTTAAATATCATAATTCAATTGCTCAGTTTTCCACCTGCCACATCCCAGAGATGTGCTGACTAGAAATATACTCATTGTGCCACTCCAGATTGGTTCCTGTCTTATACAATAGAACAAAAATAATAATGATGCTTATTTTATAGCACTTATCAAAAATAAAGTTATAAAGTGCTTCACATAAAGTGACACATAAAATCATAAAACTGATATTTGTAAAACAATAGAATACACATCACAAATAAATAACCTAAAGTGCACTTACTGTGCCTATGAAATGTATTCTCATTTTGTTATTACCAATCATTGATCAGTTCCTTTCAATTACCTGACATCTCTACATTTCATTTATTTTTTCTGACGATTTCAATAGTTTCTAGGACCCAGGGCTTTTTACAGCACAGTTTTACACAGCTAGTAGTTTAATAATTTGTACTTTAGTTTTACATACATGTACTGTAAAATAAAGAGACAACAAATAGTAAAGAGTTGGGGTTTCCACCCCGTATACTTGGCAAAAAAAAATGAAGAAATAACTTTGCAATATT
>NC_053154.1:204825812-204915812 GCF_016835505.1 Polypterus senegalus | reverse complement strand
CCATGATTAAATGAACGGTAAAAAGTAAGAGCAAAGCGAGGGTGACTTATTTAGGCAGGCATATATATGACAGCAACACTCATGACAATGTCAATCATGTTACGTTATTATTAAAATGTTTCCTTTTCTTTTTCATTACTTCTTTAACACACTACTTCTCCGCTGCGAGGCGCGGGTATTTTGCTATATATATATATATGAATGACCTCCAAAGAGCGCTGAGACTTTTGATATCATGAGCGTGTCTGCAAACTGGGGTCTCCTGCCCAGCAAAAGTCGAGCAGCTGGCGCGCGCATAGCTGTGCCGGCCTTTGAGACGCTGACTGCGCTTCTGCCTTAAGTCAAAGTGAGCACTTTTAATTTTTTTCATCCTCCCCCTGCGCTATAGCCCAGACAAGTGCAAACACGGGACCCCTTTTCTACACCACGGCAAAATAATATTAAGGCGATTCACACTTTCTTTTGCACGTATACGATTATCAGGTCCTCACCTCGAATTATGAAGACACGCACAGAGTGCAGGAATGACAGTGCCATCACAGCCGATTAATGGCGGACACGTCTCACCAGTCTACACAAGACCCACCGTGACTGTCCCCAAAAGGCGATCATAACGTCAGCGAACACATCTCTCTATACTATATAAAAGAAAAAGGCAACTTTCCTTTCTTTACACCTTTTTTCCTTTTATCCCAAACCAAAGCCTTTCTCTCTTAACACTGCAGAGGACACAAAACTAATTTTCTTTAAATGCCGGTAAGGCACATTACCAGAGGCACAAATTTGAACGTTCACATAGAAAATGTAATTTCAATGTACCTGTACTTCTTAAAACGTTAATGTTTTACTGTTTAATAACTTATAGACTATAATTTATTATTTTTCCCTTGCACTCAGTGACCAAACCTATACACACACATATAGACACATACAAACATACACACAAGTATATGTATGTGTATATATATATACACACACACACATACATACATACACACATATATATAATTTGTGTGTGTGTATGTATGTATGTGTGTGTATATATGATATAGATAGGTATGTATGTATATATATATATGTGTATATGTAGATATGTATATAGATATGTAGATATGAAGATATGTATGTGTATATATGTATATATATATATATACTGTATATGTATGTATGTATGTATGTATGTATGTATGTGTGTGTGTGTGTGTATATATATATATATGACAGCAGCAATCCAAGCTGTGAGAAAACAGTAAAAAGGAGGCGTGTCAGACGTCGTGGTACATTTTCTGATGCAGCTACGAAAACAACTTTGTGACGCTGCCAAATACACAAAACAATTACTTTGACAATCATGTTACATTATTTTTAAAATGTTTCCTTTTCTTTTCATAACTTCTTTAACACATGACATCGCTGAAGCTGGTATTTTGCTATATATATATATATCACAGCGACACTCATAACAGTGACAAAACAATTACATTGACAATCATGTTACGTTATTTTCAAAATGTTTCCTTTTCTTTCTCTTTTCTTCTTTAACACACTACTTCTCCGCTGCCAAGCGCGGGTATATATATATATATATAGATAGATAGAGATATATATATAGATAGATATGAGAACAACACTCATATCAATGACAAAACAATTACATTACCAACCATGTTACGTTATTTTTAAAATTTTTCCTTTTCTTTTTCGTACCTTCTTTAACACACTACTTCTCCGCCTTGGCTTGGTATTCTGCTAGTATATACATATATATGCATATCTACATATGCACACATACATATACATACACACATACATACATACACACATATATACACACAAATACATATATATATATATATATATATATACATACACACACATATATATATATATATATATATATATATATATATATATATATATATACACTCTTTGGTGTGCGAGCAACTGTTGCTGGGGGTGACAATCCATGAAGGAAGAAAAATGAAAAACATTATTTGTACAAAATCTTAATTTATTTATCCATTCCTAAAAAATTAAATGGGCAGGCTATTTCGTAACAGTGCAATACGCTGTTTGTTAAAACATATGACTCCCACTCTTACGTGCAAGTCTGCGTGGATATTATGAACTATCGTATCTGTTCAAGTTCTATTTAAATGTTAAATAGAAGGAATTTTTATTTAGTCGACAGAAATATCTTTGGTAGCAATGTTAAATGTAGGCATCATTGCATAAATTTTTCTTCACCATACAAATGTAAAGAGTAAATTCGCCTTACATTCCAACCAAAGATATTTGTGTTGACTAAATCAGGGATGTCAAACTCAATTGCACAGGGGGCCAAAATCCAAAACACACTTTAGGTCGCAGGCCGAACAGGATAAACATTCATTGAACACACTAAAACTAAACTTTTAAATCTTTAAAACTTTTAAAACTTAACTTTTTTGAATATAAATATGAATAAAAACAGACAGGAATATTATTCCGGAATAAATCAACTCAAACCTTAAATAACTTATAATATTTTGCTCTCCATAAAAATATATCCTGTCTAAATTATACAAGTTAGAAATAAAGTAAATGTTAAAAGAACAAACATTCAAATTTCTTTACTCTTATGTAATTTTATATAAAAATAAACTTAAATTTTAAATATCCCAAAAGATTTTGCTCTCCATAAAAATATATCCTGTCAAAATTATACAAATTCAAATATGAACATGCTGCATAACAAAACCTGGAAATATAAATAAAATGTGTTCTTTTCAGCAATAACAAATCAAATCATTCAGTTGTCTTTGCTCTTATGTCATTTTATCAGAGCTGGACGCCTGGCATCTTTTTTTGGCAACAAGTTCGTTTATGTTTGGTGTGAGGTTCTGTGTTGTGGAGATTCTCAGGATGGACTGCAGGTGCTCATCAGTGAGGCGACTCCTGTGTGCTGTTTTGTTAGTCTTCATGACTGAGAAGAGCTTCTCACACAGATATGTGCTACCAAACATGCACAAGGTTCGAGCCGCATGTAGACGGAGCTGGAGCATTTTTGTGGGAATGGAGTGAATAAACTGTGCGGGCCGTGCAGTATCGTACTTTGTCTTCAGTGTGCCATTACACTGCAGCTCAATCACCTCCATCAGGTGCAGTTTCCACATCGACGGCAAATGGGTTGCGAAACAATTCAAAATTCTTTTTTTGTTCTTCAAAGTCACCAAAGTGCCGCGCGAACTCAGTGCGCAGTGTGCTCAGTTTATCAGCAAAGTGCGTATTTGGGAACACCGTTGTGCCGACTTGGTTCAACATTACTTGGCAACAGGGAAAGTGGGGCAAGTTGCACTGGTGCATTTGTGTCTCCATAAAAGTAGCTTCACTTGAAATCACTTTGTGATTTTGCACGGGTAAAAACGTCTGCTGAAGTGTCAGATTCTTCTTTAACTCTTCTGCTTTCTGTATCTTGTGCATTGCATTCAGGTCTTTCAGGTTATCTTGATGTTTTGTCTCATAGTGCCGTCTTAGATTAAATTCTGTAATTATAGCATTAGCTCCACAAATGAGACATACGGGTTTACCGGCAATGTCAGTAAACATATACTCAGCCTCCCATCGGTTTTTAAAGGCTCTATTTTCAGAATTAACTTTTCTCTTCGGCATCGTGTGGGCTAGCTTCGCAATAACTTGCAGCATCATAAACTAGACTTGATTAATGCGGTAAGTGTTCGGCAAGGCAGCTGAAGCGCTGCATTATGGGACCTGTAGTTTATTGTGTTACCAGCGCTTAATATCCCGGGCCATTAATAACAATAATATATAAAATGATCTCGCAGGCCGGATATAATTACACGACGGGCCGGATGTGGCCCGAGGACCTTGAGTTTGACACATATGGACTAAATAGAACTTGAAAAGATATATTTTTTCGAATGTGATCGCGCAATTCAGATCGAGTTGACGCGCACTACATCGAGCCCGCGTGCTATTGTGGTTTTGCCTGCGTGCCTCAATAAGTCACCCTCCCCTCGCTCGTACTTTTTTACTGTTCATCTACTGAATACACTGAGTATGGCTTTACCAAAACAATTATTGATGGCGAATGGATTATTCATAAAGCTTCAATTGGTGATCTGTTTTTCTGTGTTAACCTCATATTTTTTCATACTTCTTCTCAAACCAAGGGTGTGCGAGGGTAAAATGAATCGGGAAGCACAGATCAATGTAATCGGTGTACCATGAAATCATGCATTGACAGAAGTTCCCCTTTCCTTGTATTGCAAAGTGTGATTAAATGCGTGATTTTTTAACGCGTTATGGAGCACATGCATCGAAGCTTCTCAGCTGTGCTTGTGCTAAGAAAAGGAAACATTTAAAAATAACGTAACACGATTGTCAATGTAACCTTTTGTAAGTAGTGCCTGGAGGATTCAGTGTGGAGAAACTGTAGAGACAGCGTGTGTATTAACTTGTGGATTTTTCTGTGAGTATTTGGTGGCAGCGTTACAAAGTAGCTTCCGTAACACTGCGTGCGTTAGCTGCGTAGCTCAGCTCAGAGCGAAATGAGGTGAATGGGAGGGGAGATGATGACCTGACTCCCCCATTCACCTTAACTGTCAATCCCCGACAAACACAGTCTCTCGGAATTTGCATAAGCACAGCCCTTCACGTGCAATTTTAACTTAGTTATAAAGTGATCAAAACTCTCGTTTATATCCTGCGTCTTCTCATTAAACTTGTATTCATTACCCGTGGGCATGACAAACGCCAGCGGCAGCCTGTCTATGAACTTAATTTAAACTTTAGGTTTACACCTTGCTTTGTTTCCGAAGTAGCAGCACTCATGAATATGGTTGTATATGTCACTTGCTCGGTTCTTATTGTTTCGCTGCCTTCTCAATTATATAATGCATGTTTTCTTCAGCGCTTTTTTGAGCTCTTCCTGGTTTTCTACGCACTGCGTTGACAGTCAGTTCACTTGATTACGTGGGAGGCGTGATGATGTCACACGAAACTCCGCCCCCACGGCTTTCGCTCAACTCCATTACAGTAAATGGAGAAAAATAGCTTCCAGTTATGACCATTACGCATAGAATTTCGAAATGAAACCTGCCCAACTTTTGTAAGGAAGCTGTAAGGAATGAGCCTGCCAAATTTCAGCCTTCTTCCTACACGGGAAGTTGGAGAATTAGTGATGAGTCAGTGAGTGAGTGAGTCAGTGAGGGCTTTGCCTTTTATTAGTATAGATAAGATTGAGCAACACATGGCAAGGACAGGAGTTATTCTGAACAGTCAGCATGGGTTCAGAAGAAGGAGGTCGTGTTTTACTAACATGTTGGAATTCTATGAGGTTGCAACAAAAGCATACGATCAAAGTGGAGCTTATGATATTATTTATCTGGACTTTCAGAAAGCATTTGATAAGGTGCCACATGAGAGGTTGGGCATCAAATTAAAAGAAGTGGGAGTTCAGGGTGATGTTTTTAGATCTGTGCAGAATTGGCTCAGACACAGGAAGCAGAGGGTGATGGTGCGAGGAACCTCATCAGAACTGGCCGATGTTAAGAGCGGTGTTCCACAGGGGTCAGTGCTAGGGCCGCTGCTATTTTTAATATATATAAATGATTTAGATAGCAATATAAGTAACATGCGGGTTAGGTTTGCAGATGATACCAAGATAGGTGGATTAGCAGATAATTTGGAATCCGTTATATCATTACAGAAGGACTTGGATAGCATTCAGGCTTGGGCAGATTTGTGGCAGATGAAATTTAATGTCAGTAAATGTAAAGTATTACACATAGGAAGTAAAAATGTTAGGTTTGAATAAACAGTGGGCGGTCGGAAAATCGAGAGTACACCTTATGAGAAGGATTTAGAAGTCATAGTGGACTCTCAGCTATCAACTTCCCAACAGTGTTCAGAAGCCATTAAGAAGGCTAACAGAATGTTAGGATATATAGCACGATGTGTGGAGTACAAGTCCAAGGAAGTTCTGCTCAACCTTTATAATGTACTGGTGAGGTGTGTACTGAGTACTGTGTGCAGTTTTGGTTTCCAGGCTACAAAAAGGACAAGGAAGAGCGACTAGGCTGATTCCAGGTCTACAGGGGTTGAATTATGAGGAAAGATTAAAAGAGCTGAGCCTTCACAGTTTAAGCAAAAGAAGATTAAAAGGTGATATGATTGAAGTGTTTAAAATTATGAAGGGAATTAGTATAGTGGATCAAGACTGTTATTTTAAAATGAGTTCATCAAAAACACGGGGACACAGTTGGAAACTTGTTAAGGGTATATTTCGCACAAACATTAGGAAGTTTTTCTTTACACAAAGAACGATAGACACTTGGAATAAGCTACCAAGTAGTGTGGTAGACAGTAAGACTTTAGGGACTTTCAAAACTCGACTTGATGTTTTCTTGGAGGAAACAAGTGGATAGGACTGGCGAGCTTTGTTGGGCTGAATGGCCTGTTCTCGTCTAGACTGTTCTAATGTTCTAATTAATCTTATTGATTGTTAATTTATATTTACTTCATTATCCATAATTTTATGTTTAATTATATAGTATATAAATGTATAATTCACTATATACTTAACATAATTCATATGCCGCTGCCCTGTTTCTATACACAAAGCATGATAACACATTCAAGATGCGTAATTAAAATGAGATGCTACATTACAGAATCACAAGAGAATGAGAAATGTGCAACTCATACTGAGTCTTTCACAAATCAAATGAACGAGAATCATTAAACTGATTCTCAGGTACTGACTTGTTCACGAATCAACTGAACGGAAATCGCTAGACTGATTCTCAGTGAAGACTCATGAGTCAGGTGGTTCTTGCGCATGCACTTTATACATCCACCAGCAGGCACCGGCAGCGAAACAGAAGACAGTGGCAATGTCATGCGGGACATGCATGCGCTGTAGCACTAGATCCCGCTGAAATCCTCTGAACTGATTCACTCATGCTCACGAATCGACACGTATGATTCACTGAAATGAGTCAAGTGAGTGAGTCAAGACCAAATCCTTCACGAATCATCCATCACTACACCTAAATTATCGCTGGTGCATCCAATTGGCTTTAGAAGTCACATAATTAGTTCAATGGAAATTACCTGGCTGTAGTCAAGGGGTTTCAGTTGATGACAGTATAAATACACACATACCTAGATGGTCCAGCTTGTGGGGAGTCAATATTGTGGCCTAATCTACACAGTCTCCAAACAACAATGTGAAAAGGTAATTGAAAAGCACAATTCAGGGAATGGAGACAAGAAAATATCTAAGTCACTGAATATTCCTTGGAATCCAGTTAAGTCAATCATTCTGAAATTGAAAATATAGGCACTGCTGAAAACCTGCCTAGAGCAGGTCATCTGCAAAAACTGAGTGATCGTGCAAGAAGACTAGTGAGGGAGACTAATCAAGAGGTAAATGCTAACCCTGAAGGAGTTACAGGCCACAGTGAGACAGACTGGAGAGACTGTGCAGACAGCAACTGTTGCATGGATGCCTCATCAGTTACAGCTTAATGGAATGTGGCAAAGAGAAAGCCATTGTTAAAATAGAACTCATATGACATCTCGGCTAGAGTTTAGCAGAAGACACATGGGAGACTCAGAAGGCAGCTGGAAAAAGGTTCTATTCTCTAATGAGCCAAAAATATAGCTTTTATTGCCATCAGACTAAACAACTTGCCCAGGGTAAGCCTAACACTGCTCTCCATCATAAACACAGCATTCTCACTGTGACAGCATCATGCTATGGGCATGCTTCTCTGCAGCAGGCCCTGGATGGCTTCTGAGGGTTAATGGTAAAACAAATAGAGCAACATACTGGGAAATCCTGCAGGAAAACTTAGTGAATCCTGCAAAAAACTTGTGACTTGGAAAACAACCCTAAGCATAAAGCCAAAGATGCACAGGGATGACTTAAATACAACAATGTTAATGTCCTGGAGTGGCCGAGTCCACATCTCAGTCCACTTGAGAATTTGTGGCTGGACTTGTAAAAGGCTGTTTACTCACGATCCTCATCCTCCTTGATCAGTTCTGCAAACAAGAATGGGAAAACAAGATGTACAAAGCTAATAGAGACCTATGCACAGACTATAGGCCGGAATGGCTGCAAACGGTGCAGTTACTAAATAGAGACTTGAAGGGGGGGAATACTTATATGATCAATTGTTTTGTGTTTTATATTTGTAATTAATGTAGATCACTTTGCAGAGATCTGTTTTCACTTTGACATTAAAGAGTCATCTTCTGTTGATCAGTGTTAAAAAAGTCAAATTAATCCACTGTGATTCAATGGTGCATAAAAATAAAGGAGGTGAACACTTTTTATAGGTATTGTAAAAAAAGTAAAATCTATACAAATAAAAAAACATAATATAACTCAGGTGAATAAAAAATATGAATTATGACTCAAAACACAGTGCCACACATAGGCGTCAGCAGGTCGCGTTAGATGCACTCAGCAATGGTAAACATTGCCACTCCAAAACACGAGGAAACTGTCGCTGACGGTATTCTTTCTGTTTCCACACACAGCTCAGAGAAACCACCCAATGAGGACAACTGACTCCGCCCCTTCCTGTCCAGCAACTATAAAGTCAAGAACCACACAGAAGGGGGTGTCTCATTTTGGGAAGAGCAGACCACCGGAAGGAGCTCCGACCTGACACTGTGACCACTCTACAGATCCTTGAATTGCCTTATTCTCACTTGCACTTTGCGCCACTTTATTTTGGTGGACTACTGTCTAGTTGGCTTCCCAACATTTCTTTGGTGGATGTGTGTTTTCCCTCAGTCGACGACTACAGATTATATTATAGCACTATGAAATAAGTACGTTTTAGGAAGGTATTTGAAAGAAGAGAACAGAATCTGCAAGTCCAATTTCCTCCAGAGGTAAGGTGCTCTGACCCCACAAACACAGCCCCCTTTAGTCTTTAACCTGGCTGTTGGAATGGTCAACAGTTTCTTGTCAGAAGACCTCAGGCTCAGATATATAATGAGCTATTAATAACATACAGTATATAATTGGGGCCAAACCATAAACTACCTTAAAAGCAATCAAGAAGTCTTTGAATCAGTCCAAAAACAGACTGGCAACCAGTGAAAGAATGATAACATAGGTGTGATGTTTTCCCTCTTCTTGGTTTGGTTAATTTAGCAGCAATGTTTTGTAGCATTTAAAAGCTGTAGACTGCCTTCTGGTTAAGATGAGTTAAAGAGACCATTGCAGTAGTCCAGACGTGAACACACCCAATACTACTAGAGTAAGCTCAGGCCTCTGTGTACAATAAAAAAAGGTCTGGAGGACAGATGGATTGAATGATGTCCTATCCAGGGATGGTTTTTGCCTTGCAGCCATTGTTGGTTTTGTAGACTCTAACATTTGTGATGCTATAATGGAATAAAAAGCCTTGCAAAATGGGTGGACTGCTGCTCTCTTATTGGGTGGTTCTTCCTAAGAATTTTCAACAAATAAAAGTCAATCTATGCTTGAATTTTGATTTTTTTTTACCTTTTTGTTGTGCATAACTTTTTCAAGGCCTTCCCCACATTTTGAAAGCCATGTTCTCTAGGATTGCAAAATGACTTTTGCTGAACATGGCAGACATAAGGGAACAGGAAAGCTCCTGAAAATGGCTTGCTGTACAGAGGCTTATTATGATTATTATTATTATCATTTTTTTTAATGCACCGTGCCTAGAAGCAGATTTGTCACGCAGTTATAAATAATATTCAAACGCCCAAATGAGCGCCCCTGCAACCCTTCTCAAAACCGGCAGCAAGCTGTGTGATTATTGTTATAATCCATGTAGAATTTCCTTGTGAAACAAGCGAGCCTGCTGAGATTGGCAGTTTCACCAGCACATTAGCTAGAACATCAAGCTCCTGAGGCTCAAGGGAGCGACAGGAAAGATGGAGGTTCAGCGAGCTGATGGAGGCTTCCTGAACCTACTGCTCTTTCTGAGACACTGATGCTTTTTTAAAGATCACCTTGTTTTCCCTCAGCACTGCCAGTCACACAGAACAGTAATTATCTTCTCTTTATAAAGCAGCAAATGCAAATGGAGATGCTCCTTCTGTGATTGGCAGCGAAATGCCCTTTACACATGCAGCGCAGCATAGTGGAAATTTGCCTTGGGTAGCTAGCCATGTCACTTTGAACCTGCACAGAAGGCTTCAGCTTAGTGTGGAGCTTCCTGTCAGAATCTGTCTATTGCAGCACAGGGACAATCATTTACGGCTTTCTGCCATTCAATCCGACGCTCATTAGGCTGCAGTCCTATCCACCGCCCTTCAGTTCTTGGCATGTCATTGTTTTATATGTTTACCAATAATACTTAAGTTTATTCCAACATTTTGCAATACATGCTACACTTCACTTACGGTACCTGATATTGTAGACTCTGCATAATACAATAAACCCAGCAGTGCTCATCCAGGGTTAGTTCTTTGCTGTTACTGACCCCCATGAACATGAACTAGATTAAAAAGATTTTATAATAGATTAAGTGAATGGTTGATTTTGTGTAAAGTTTGCTACTGCCTATGTACTTGCCAGTTGGACTACATGATAGCATGGCTTCTTCTTAATAGATGGTTGCTCTTTAAGAATATGCAGGATGCCCATTTTGATAGAATTTAAATAATGAGGTCAATATCCATAATATTTAGCCTTTATCAGAATGAGATACATAATCATTTTTCCAGGGATGATAAATGCTGGTATTTTGCATGTCCATGCTGCAGCCAGAGGCATATTCTCAATATCCTTGGCATGTCCACATTGTTAGAGACTTCTTCAAAATCAACTAATGCATTGAGAGCCCTCTGTTCAGTGTACCAACCACATTTTTGCTGTAAACTAATTTATATAATAACAATTATTACAGATAATGAAGGGATGGTTAAATTACATAATCTGTAGCCAGGAAGTCCACCAACTCTTCAAAATGATGGACCAAAATGGACATTTGCTGCAGTATTTTCACTCTGAAATAAACTGGTGTGGAGAACATCTGGGATTTGGACAATGTTGATTTGTAGAAGCCTTAAGCCGAGTCTCAGTCCACTTATGTGGTTTCAACATCATGCTCCTATTAAAAAGGTTAAAGCAATGACAAATAATGCACATTTGTTTAGTTATCAGATCAGGTATCACAGTCTTGAACTACTTGTGTCATTCCCAAACCCATTTAATCCAATTCATTGTCATCTGAATGTGCACATCACTGGAGAGCAGGTGTCACTCCATGATGTCCTAGTGAAGACTGTGCTGTAGAAGTCCAAAAGAGGGAAACCATTGAACCAAGAAAAACAGGGGTGGCATATACTAGAGCAGCGGTTCTCAAACTTTCGTATCTCGGCCACAGGCTCAGTTCAAGTTAAGGCTCGAAGTGGCAGACCAAGAAAGATTTCGGATAGACAGAGAGAACAGTCAGAGTCAACCCACAGACCAGCACCAAAGACCTACAACATCATCTTGCAGCCCAGATGGAGTCACTGTGCATCGTTCAACCATTCGGCACACTTTACACAAGGAGATGCTGTATGTGAGAGTGATGCAGAGGAAGCCTTTTCTCCGCCCAGCACAAACAGAGCCGCTTGAGGTATGCTCAAGCACATTTGGACAAGCCAGCTTCATTTTGGAATAAGGTGCTGTGGACTGATGAAACTAAAATTGAGTTATTTGGGCATAACAAGGGGCGTTATGCATGGAGGAAAAAGAACACAGCATTCCAAGAAAAACACCTGCTACCTACAGTAAAATATGGTGGTGCTTCCATCATGCTGTGGGGCTGTGTACAGTGCAGGGACTGGGAATCTTGTCAAAGTTGAGGGACGCATGGATTCCACTCAGTATCAGCAGATTCTGGAGACCAATGTCCAGGAATCAGTGACAAAGCTGAAGCTGCACCGGGGCTGGATCTTTCAACAAGACAACGACCCGAACCACTGCTCAAAATCCACTAAGGCATTAATGCAGAGGAACAAGTACAACGTTCTAGAATAGCCATCTCAGTCCCCAGACCTGAATATAATTGAAAATCTGTGGTGTGAGTTAAAGAGAGCTGTCCATGCTCGGAAGCCATCAAACCTGAATGAACTAGAGATGTTTTGTAAAGAGGAATGGTACAAAATACCTTCAACCACAATCCAGACTCTCATTGGAACCTACAGGAAGCGTTTAGAGGCTGTAATTTCTGCAAAAGGTGGATCTACTAAATATTGATTTCATTTCTTTTTTGTGGTGCCCAAATTTATGCACCTGCCTGATTTTGTTTGAACAATTATTGCACACTTTCTGTAAATCCAATAAACTTCATTTCACTTCTAAAATATCACTGTGTGTGTCTCCTATATGATATATTTAACTGACATTTTTTATCGTGACAACCAACGATTTATACAGGAAAATAATGACTATTAACAAGGTTGCCCAAACTTTTGCATCCCACTGTATGCTTGCAAATTTAAATTTGAAATAAAAATGTAAAAAATTAATTTTGATGTCTTGTTCATTTATTCGACACTCACCTTGTACAGCTTCAGCACCCCCCCAGGGAGTCGCGCCCCCACAGTTTGAGAACCGCTGTACTAGAGGGCCCTTTATTTTGTATTGAGGTGAAAAAATTATGCATTTTGCAGTTTGTTAAATAGAACTCATAATATTTAATTTGTGTGAATATTAGGACCTTTATAGGATTATTTAGATTAGATGCCAAATTTAAGAGAATAAAACAGAGAAAACAAAACATTAATTTCGAAAATAGCAAGCAGCGACCTTCTTTTGTTTTGTACAGTTTACGCCACCATTTGCCTCTTTATTTCAGTGGACTGTTTACTTATTACAGGGAGCGAAGCAGTTGGTTTTCCAACATTTGTTTGGTGGATGTGTGTGTTCCCTCAGTCGACATTATGTTATAGTATTAAAGTCCTATGAAATAAGTACGTTTTAGGAAGGTATTTGAAAGAGTATACAGACTCTGCAAGCCTGATTTCCTCCAGAGTGACCACAGAAGCACAGACCCCTTTCGTCTTTAACCTGGCTCTTAGAATGGTCAACAGGTTCTTGTCAGAAGACCTCAGGTTCTGTACAGATACATGAGGAGCTAATAATAACATACAGAATATAATCGGGGCCAAACCATGTCCAAAAACAGACTGGCAACCAGTGAAGGGATGATAACATAGGTGTGATGTTTTCCCTCTTCTTGGGTTGGTTCATTTAGATGCAATGTTTTGTACCTTTTGAAAACTGTAGATTGCTTACTAGTTAAGATGAGTTAAAAAGATCATTGCAGTAACCCAGTCATGAATACACCAAAGCATGGATAATGATTCCCAATGGTACAGTGACCATGTATTTTAGATGGAAGACAACACCAGGCAATGACTCACAGAGGGGATACTGGGATGAATGCAAATAAGTTGAAAAATTCTGGTAGATAAATGAAATGTAAGGTTAAACAATATAATGTAATAACTAGTAGATTGTATAACATTTAATCTCAGATAAACTAACCAGAGTGTCTATGCACATAATAAGATGTGAAATGGATACTTGGCACCTTGTATTCTGCCGTTGGAGAAAAAATGAACAGACTGGTTAAAGGGGCCAATCAGAAAGAGAAGTCAATAGGCCCACAAGAATCAAAACCAAGAAGACAAGAGGTCTGGCAACTAAACCGAAAGGAAAGGCAAACCCATAATTTGGGCCAAAACCAGGAAATTAACATACACATTTTTTGTGCAAGGGTTTCTAAATACATTCCTAGAGTCAGATAGTGAAAGTTTCACCTGGACTCTATTTATACCATTGTAGAATTGACATGGATGCATGACCCTGGCAACCACCTACCAACCAGCTTGTTCAAATAAAACAAAATGGCACTTGCACAAGGAACCACATACAATTGAAATACTTAACCAAAAAAGCTTCCTTGACCATAAATAACATTTTTACAGGGTAAATTGTGTTTAAAGAAAAATAAATCCCTCCCAGAAAAAGGGGGTCATGACAATACTTTAATATATTTAGTTTCACTGACAAGTAACAAGACCACTGGAAATGATCACTTGTCCGATTTCAGCTGATGCAACTATTGTCAATTTCTACATGATCAGCTGTCTAGGCACCATATAAAAGAAACAGTTTGGAGACACAATGTTTGATATGCGAGTGCTTGGCCATAGGAGACAGAGACACAACGAAACATCAAGTTGTCAGGGGATGAATGTAAAAATGTAAGCTACAAAATGAAAATGCACCCAGTAGAGACAAGTGTTAAAAGACTTGTGATGCCCCTGTGTATACTTAGAATGAGTGCATCTGGAGTCGTACCTAAATGGATCCGTTAGTGATAAATTCTGACACAGACCAAAATGTTGTTTGAAAAAAAAAATGGAAATTGTGGTTTATTCCAGCAATTGCCAAACATATTTACAAAAACAGGTTCTTGCAATTATTTAACACATTTTACTGCAATGACAGTTAAAAATAGAAATAAGCAAAAATACAGTAAGTGCAAGTGACTATATTCAATCATTCCAAATCAAGTGGTAATGAAATATTTTTTTAAAAGAACCTGCTTTCTCCTTCTGTTAGCACAGTTTTAGAAGGACGCAAAGAAAAACAATCAAAAAGTGAAAATCAGATGCAAAAAAAAAATAATTTAAGACCATTACCTCCACAAAACCTCACACTGTTCCATTCCATCTGAACTAGAGTGGTGCTGAGGTGTCACCCTTTGAATGGCTGGACTCGGATCCTAATCTGGGATCCTGAGTTAGTTTGTCATGTGGTGGGTGCGGCAATGTGCTGTATCAGCTCATGCTCCTAACCTCCTCCTCCTCCACAAAAACCCAATCAGTCGAAGATGAATCTTTTCATAAATGTACCTACAAAAGCAAACAGTAAACTCCTTACTGCTCTCTGATCAGGTGAACACACTCTACATCTTCTCATATAAGTTCGCACGAGTGTGCATGCAGGTGTGCACTCACTCCTATCGGTAAATAAATCGCTGAACTTTCTGAACCATGCAAAGAACTCTATTGTAGTCTATGTGCGTTGGCCGGCTCCTGAACTAACACTCCTTGTTCTTCTTCTCTTTAACACTGAATGGCTGCCTTGGTTTTGGTTCATTTGAAGCCCAAAGGCGTACAGCCAAACCAAACCGCAGTGCACTTCTTCACACCGTCATGAGTTGATTCTCGTTAGAGTGCTAACTCCATCTAACACTAGACAAGTGTATTTACCTTGAATAACTGTTTCTGTTTTTCTAATAAAACTATGAATAGCTATTAAATTAATTTCAAAATTTAAATCTGTGTCAAAAGGCTGAGCAATGGCATTCACTTTAAAAGTGCACCTTAGCTGGATTAATAAGAAAGTACTCAGGACTCTCAATTTACACAAACATCTCTCTTGGTTTTACTGGTAGACAATGATTTAAATCGTTCAAGTTGTACGCTTCCTTCTATTGCAACTTCTAGAATTTGATTTGTTGGTTTTCTCTGCAAATAAACATAAGTTTTGATTAACATAAATTTTGGGTATTGTCTCACTGAAGCTGCCTTGTTGTTTACTGACACTAGCAACGACCAGAGATTCAGAAATTCTAGAGGATGAGGGATTTAGATACTTATCCAAGCTATTCCGCAAGACTGATCCTAATCCTTAGTCACAAGTGATAGATAAGAAGTTCAGTAATATAATGAGCTGTGCTCGTTCAGGTTAAATCCTTGCAGACGTGGGATCAGATGGTGGTCTGTGATCCTGGTAGGTGTAGGCTTCTGGCCTTTGTTAGGGTATTTAGTGTAAAATCCTTTTCATGGTAGCAACTCCCTGTAAAGGAAAGATTCAACTCTTGCTGAAACTAAAAACAAGATTGGTCTTAGCCATTGTTAAGGTATTCAGAGTTTCAGTCATTACAGTGATGGAAAACTGGGAATAAGACCGGTCCCAGTAGCATGCAGCCTGCCATTGTTACAGCATTCAGAGGTTCAGTGTTAAATCCTTCTTTTGAGGAAAACACGGAACAGATCTCAGTAATGTGCAGCCTGTCCTTGTTAAGGATTTCAGAAGTGTGTTGTGGGTTTTACATGTAAAACAATGTTAGTAAGCTCAGGGATGTTATTTAGGCATTTTCAGGATTACTAGCTCCACCAATAAAAAAGAACCTTAGGAAGCTAAAGTGCCTTTCATAAGCACTTTCACAGTAAAACATATTTACTCCTTTAAGAATCAGCAAACTAATCCATGGCCTCTAGGTGGTCTTGTAAGACCTTGCTTCAACAACAACAACAACAACATTTATTTATATAGCACATTTTCATACAAACAGTAGCTCAAAGTGCTTTACATATTAAAGAATAGAAAAATGAGAGACACAATTATAAAACAAAATAAATCAACATTAATTAACATCGAATAAGAGTAAGGTTCAATGGCCAGGGGGGACAGAAAAAACAAAAAAACTCCAGACGGCTGGAGAAAAAATAAAATCTGTAGGGATTCCAGACCATGAGACCGCCCAGTCCCCTCTGGGCATTCTACCTAACATAAATGAAACAGTCCTCTTTGGATTTAGGATTCTCACGGAAGGGCTTGATGATGATGATGGTCACGTAGACTTCTGCCTTTTAATCCGTCCATCATTGTTGGAGCATCATGAAGCTTTGAGTAGGTGGTGGTGGCGTAGGCCAAGAAACAGAAAAGTACGGATTTTAGAGCCACCATGAATAGTTATTATGAGGAAATTGAACATATAGAGTATCAGGATTAAGTTACATTAAGATTAAATTGAAGTTATAGAAAAGCCATGGTAAAGTAATATGTTTTCAGCAGTGTTTTAAAGTGCTCTACTGTATCAGCCTGGCGAATTCCTATTGGTAGGCTATTCCAGATTTTAGGTGCATAGCAGCAGAAGGCCGCCTCACCACTTCTTTTAAGTTTTGTTCTTGGAATTCTAAGGAGACACTCATTTGAGGATCTGAGGTTACGATTTGGAATATAAGGTGTCAGACATTTCGATATATAAGATGGGGCAAGATTATTTAAGGCTTTATAAACCATAAGCAGAATCCATCCATCCATTTTCTAACCCGCTGAATCCGAATAGGGTCACGGGGATCTGCTGGAGCCAATCCCAGCCAACACAGGGCACAAGGCAGGAACCAATCCTGGGCAGGGTGCCAACCCACCGCAGGACACACACAAACCCACAGCACACACTAGGGCCAATGTAAAATCGCCAATCCACCTAACCTGCATGTCTTTAGATTGTGGGAGGAAACCGGAGCGCCCGGAGGAAACCCACGCAGACACGGGGAGAACATGCAAACTCCACGCAGGGAGGACCTGGGAAGCGAACCTGGTTCTCCTAACTGCGAGGCAGCAGCGCTACCACTGCGCCACCGTGCCGCCCCATAAGCAGAATTTTAAAGTCAATTCTGAATGACACAGGTAACCAGTGTAGTGACATTAAAACTGGAGAAATGTGTTCGGATTTTCTTTTCCTAGTTAGGATTCTAGCAGCTGCATTCTGCACTAGTTGCAAACGATTTATGTCTTTTTTGGGTAGTCCTGAGAGGAGTGCGTTACAGTAATTTAGTCGACTGAAAACAAACGCGTGAACTAATTTCTCAGCATCTTTCAGTGATATAAGAGGTCTAACTTTAGCTATGTTTCTTAAGTGAAAAAATGCTGTCCTAATGATCTGATTAATATGCGATTTAAAATTCAGATTACAGTCAACAATTACCCCTAAGATTTTTACCTCTGTCTTGACTTTTAATCCTAATGTATCCAGTTTATTTCTAATAGCCTCATTGTATCCATTATTGCTAATCACTAAGATTTCAGTTTTCTCTTTATTTAACTTGAGAAAATTACTATTCATCCATTCTGAGATACAAGTCAGACATTCTGTTAGTGAATCAATAGAATCGGGGTCATCAGGTGCTATTGATAAATACAGCTGTGTGTCATCAGCATAGCTGTGGTAGCTCACGTTGTGCCCTGAGATAATCTGACCTAACGGAAGCATGTAGATTGAGAAGAGCAGCGGACCCAGGATAGAGCCTTGTGGAACACCATATTGGATATCATGTGTCTTTGAGTTGTAATTCCCACAACTAACAAAAAATTTTCTCCCTGTCAGGTAGGATTCAAACCAATTTAAGACCGTGCCAGTGAGGCCCACCCATTGACTAAGGCGATTTCTAAGAATATTATGATCAATGGTGTCAAATGCAGCACTCAGATCTAAGAGGATGAGAACAGATAAATGGCCTCTGTCTGCATTCACTCGCAAATCATTTACTATTTTAACGAGTGCCATTTCTGTGCTGTGATTTGTTCTAAAACCCGACTGAAATTTATCAAGAATAGCTTGTTTATTGAGGTGGTCATTTAACTGCATAATGACTTCCTTCTCCAGAACTTTACTTAAGAAAGGCAGGTTAGAGATGGGTCTAAAATTTTCAAGAGCCGAGGGGTCAAGATTATGTTTCTTAAGTAGGGGTTTAACTACAGCAGTCTTAAGACAGTCTGGGAAGACCCCCGTATCTAGTGACGAATTTACTATGTCCAGAACATTATCAATTAGCACGCCTGATACTTCTTTGAAAAACCTTGTTGGTATCGGGTCAAGGACGCAGGTGGAGGGTTTTAATTGAGAGATTATTTTCTTTAAATCAGGTAAATCTATCCTAGTGAAAGAGTTTAATTTGTTTATAACAGGATGCTGGGGTTTAGGAGGATCCTTAGTGTTGTAGGGATATACTATGTTATTTCTAATATCATTAATTTTTTGATTGAAAAATACAGCGACAGCCTCACAGGTTTCACTGGAAGCACTTAGGAGGCATTCCTTTGAGCTACCTGGGTTTAGTAGGCGATCAATTGTAGATGTAATTGTCACCAGGCCCGCTCAATAGAAGCTGGAATTAGACACTTGTCTAAAATTTTCAGCCTTTTCAATCAAAAGAATATAAGATGACACTACGATTGAATGGATAAACATTTAATTTAAAGCTTGAGTAGAAGGCACACAAAGCCTGATAAAGAGTCATAAGCAACAGTAATGCATGTTTTTTTACATCTTACCTTACATTCCAATTTATCCAAATGGGTGCAGAGGAAATGGTTACAAACTGTGATCCTACAAACTGTGGGATACCTCCATGAGCAAAATAAAAGAGAAAAGGCATGACTAACAAAAACAACTGAAAAAACAAATTCAGACAATTGTTGATCTTGACAGTGGGGAGAAATGCCTTGAGCAGAGAGGAGGAAAAAGTACAATTGTTGCTGAGGCAGTGACCCAACACTGGATACAAACTCAAGACACTAGCTTCATGAGGCAGCTGTGCTTATCATTGTATCATCGTATTTATGGACTCTACAGTGAAAATCAGGAAAAGGCCACATTGGTTCTGAGATCAGTGCAGTACACGCAGGGCTATAAAAGTGAAAATGTTTTCTGCTGAAGTCTCCTGTGTTTTCATACATCAGGAATAATAATCTTGAATGTGACTTCATATAGCATATGGGATGTCTACTTCTGGGTGCCCATTACCCAAATCTTCTATGCTGGTTCCTTCTTACTGAGGTTTCTGGTGCATTGGGATCAGACTCAGGTAGCTCATTGGCCCAATTGTTGTCACAGTTGCCTATTAACATTTTACCATCTTTATAGAAATGGTGATGCTCAGGTGGGTATTCTGGTTTCCATCCTTACTCTTAAGCTGCTCAAACAGTGACTCAATATGCACACTGTTGCAGGTGTGAGTGTGCCCTCCGATACATAGCATCCAATATCGATTCCTACATTGTACCTGATTCTGCCAGGATAGACTAGAACTTCCAGTTGGGAAATGTGGTGTGGAACGGCAGTTCTGCTTACATTACCTCCTCAAAGCCAAAACAGCAACAAAGCAACAGAAGTCAATAACAGCATAAATAATAATTTTATACTTAGTTTCTATTGAGTTGTAGAAAACCCCGACTTCTGGAAGGGTGCTGAGATTGCCAACAGATTTACGAGCGATGAGGCTGCTATGCTTTTAAAATGAGGGACAGGTGGAATGAAGCCAGCACCTACAGGAATTTCCCCCCAACACTGGAATATTAACATCACACACTAGAAAAAGTAGATTAAATATATTAAGAATCCAATAAGTATATATTGTATAACTATTTACAAATACAGTAAAGACAGTTAATGACAAAAATAGAAAACAAACTCCTTTAACAACTACCCCGCCAGATGATATTTGCAGTCATGAAAAAGTCTTTACTGTAAATGGTGAGTGTGAATCTTGAAATGCAAACAGAAAGAAAGTTAACAGAAAGGGAGATGTGATGAAATAATCCCATTTTGTTAACTGCTTCCTGAAAGAATGAATAATGAACAAAGTCCTACTGCCAGAGTCCAGAAGGTGAATAATCTTTTGAGGCGCACCTCTTGACAAAGAGCAACTGTAGACAGAATTGGGAGAAAGGGTACCCACTGCCGTCCCTTTATCCGAAAGCTATGTAAAATCCTTCTCCGCCACAATGTTCATAAAGAGTTTTTAGGTGCTGCTGATGATGAAGTTTGTGAAAAAAGGAAAGTCAGAAAGTCCCGCCACATCCTTTGCTTCCAGTTTAATATGTACTGTGCCTACAATTACAAACTACAAATCACACAAGTCCTTCCACATTTGTGTAAACCTGTTTAAAGACACATACCCCATATTTACAAACCAGGTACCTGAGCTACCTGTGTTGTTACTAATATTTAACAATCACCAAACAGGACATGCGTTAGGACATACAGTATGTGGCAACCCTAGAGAACGTTCATTCAGCATACACGGCACATGAATCTGTGCCAGGAAATCCCCACAGGAATTTGACAAAGGTGAAGCAGCTACAGCACTTAGGAGGCTCCCTCCCTCCCATTCTCTTCTGCAGTTAGCTGAGGTGCTCTCAGTGCTCTAGTCTTCTCAAGTCTTCTCCAGGTGTTATTAGGGCATGCAGATGTTTTGGAGGTGGCAGCTTAGCTTGCCAGGTAGCTTTTAGTTATGGTACTAACACTGTTATTATTTTGTTATAAAGCCTTATAAATGTATCCATATAAATTACATTTAGCTTCTTGTTCAAGTTGGAATAACCTAGTATTATTACTATAATCAATGAATGTTCAATAATATTTATTGTTAATCATTTACCCATGATCCCTGTTCTCCATAACTTCACTAGTATATGCAAATAAGCTAATACCACCATCCAATCAATGTTTGGCATCAGTTTTTTCCAGCTTAATGTACCAGAAACAGAAGCAAATGTGAAGTGGATAGTCATTAAGTCATTGCTGGTGGTGCACTACAGAGCACAGAATTTGTGGAGTTTCAATGCAGGTATTAATGTAAGACCATTACACTGATTATGTCATTTTGTAAAACTGCCTCAATTTCTGGAATCTGTTTAAAGGGTAAGTTTGTCATTTTTAAGTCAAAGTTATTTCTTCACAAACATGGTATACAGGCATTGTGTTCTAAAGTTAAGCATTAAATATAAAGTTTTAAAAATATCTTGTCCTCACTGGTACTTTGCAAAAGAGGCTAATGGGCATAGGGCATCACCAGAAAATACAGAGAATTCTCCCAAAGTCATTCCAGCACTGTTTTAGCTGTATTTGTCATGTTACCGTTGTGCTGAAAAATGAACCGTTGCTCCAGTCATTTGCACTCTGGAGCAGGTTTTCTTAAAGGACCTCTTGGTATTTGAACACATTCATCCTTCCCTCAGTTCTAACCAGTTTCCCTGTGAGACTGGCACCCCCATAGCATGATGCTGCAAACACCATGCTCCCCTGTAGGCATTGGGTATTAGGCAAGTGATGAGCATTGCCTAGTCTTTGCCAAACATAGTGTTTGGAATTTTGCCCAAAGAGTTCAGTTTTTGTCTCATTAGAACAGTCAGAGTCCTTTAACTGTTATTTGCTTCTGTCTATGCCACTCTACCATAAACACTTGATTGAGTTCTGCTGAGTTTGTCATCCTCCCAAAAGGGTCTTCTGTCTTAGCAGTCTCCCAAGTAAGCTGTTTTAAATTAACCAATGGGTTCTTGGTCTCCTCCCAGATCAAGGGCATCATGACCCAGTTACTAAGTTTGGCCGGATGGCAAACTCTAGGAAGAGTTCAAACTTCTTCCATTTCACAGTTATTGAGATCAATGTGTTCCTGGGAACATTCAGAGCTTTAGAAATGGTTCTGTACTCTAGCTCTGATCTATGCCTTATCAGAATTTGACCATGAAGGTCTACTGAGAGTACCTTGGTTTTTGTCCTGACAAGCAGTGTGAATTTGAGACATTATAAACACAAGTGTGTGCCTTTCTAAACAACTCCAAGAGGACTCCAGTCAAGTCCTGGAGTCATCTCAAGAATATTTAGAGCAAACAGGGTGCCCCTGACCACAGCCAAGAGTCTGAATACTTACATGAATGAAATATTTTAGTTTTTAAGTTTTAATTAATCTGCAAACCTTTCCGAAAACATATTTTCACATTATGGGTTATTGTGCATAGTGTGATGTATGAGTCTTGCACCCAAAAGATGAGGCTGAGTCTAAAGACTTCAGGAAAACCAGCTTTATTCAACTTAAAACAGGAACATCAAAGTTATTTAGTGCAGCAAGAGCTACCTCTCTAGTACCCACAGACACAGCAAACGGACAAGGCCGGGGCCAGGTCAGTGGCCAAGTTACAATGTCCCCTGCATCACCCATTGGGAAACAGACGCATTGTACACGGAGGCGGTGAGCTTGCAGTTGCCTCTGTGGTGCAGCGAACCAGTGAGGTGCTGTGACCCAGCAGGGCACTGGGAACCTGAGGTTGCCTTGGCAATGGACAAGCATCCCTTGACAGACACGTCAATCACATTTCAGCATATCACCCCATTGGGGTGGATCTCAAAAGAGTTCAAACATCTCACAATAGAACGATGAGCAAAAATGGCAAATGTAGACATTTAAAATTAAATCTACAACACAATAATGTATGCAGAAAGTGAATGCATCTGAATGCTTTCTGAATCCACTGTATATGAAGTGAAATCTGAAGTCAAACTTGCATAGAAAAGTACAATCCAATATATAAGGACACACTACTGAATATATCAAATTAACCTTGATGCATATTAAGAGAACTGTCAATCAATAAAATTCAATTTGAACATGCTGTGTACATCAAATTCAATATGTAAATGGAGGCCATTTTGAATATGCAAAATCAAATTTAATATACAGTAAATGGGGTGTATTGTGAATATTTTTGGGAAGGCATACGAGACGTCAGGACCCTCAAGAGGATATGGAGGGGTTTCCTAGATATTTTATTTGGGGAAGCATTTACTTTCTCCTAATTCAGAAATACTTCCTGAATGCTTTTCATTTATTTTTTTAATTCTATGGATTTCATTATAATGAATAAATTGCAGATCAATAACACATACAATACATTCATCCTCTTCAGATCAGATCTAGAGAGCAGGAAAATAAAAAAGAATGACTCTGATATACTGAACTATCCAATGGGCAGTGGCAGTTTGACATGAAAATTAATTGAGGAGAACATTAATAAATATCTGAGCTTCAACTGCTCTACATAAAGGTAATTGACTAATGTTAAGTAAAATAATACCATTATTACTTAACAATACTACTTTTCTCCCTAACCACTTTTAACTTCAGGTCTCTTTTTTTCCATAGACTGCTTACTAGCAAATTCATCTATTTAGTAGCTGCAATGCCTTTTACTACTTAAACAAGGGTTCATTTTTAAACAGGTATGGCACCTCTGTCCCACTCTTGTGAGTCTTTTGTTTTCAGCTGAGCACAACACAATGGCTTTTCTGATGGAGGCAGCCTTCCTCTGTATAATCCCATGGAGAACAAAAGTGAAGCTAAAAAAGACTGTAGGAGTATGTTCTGGGAGCAGTCACGTGATGGAATGTGTTAATGTAGCCATTATGACACAACACAGATGCAGCTCTTCCAGGAAATTAGAGCTCTGAAACCTCACATTATATATTAGGAAGGAGACACTGTTTGATGTCAGAAATTGGCTCAAGCATGAAACACTGCTGCAGATGCTAAATAAAATAAATCCAAACTGATTTGCCTGATTCACTGGAATATCTTATCACCACTCTTGTTTTCTACCCAACAGAGCAACTGCTGCCATAGTTTCTTATCTTGACGCCCTTAGATCTTCGTGCCGAGTTGGCTCTACTCCAAAGCTTCTGATCTCTGATTCCTGATATAATGTACTGTTTTTGTTGGGATCCACACCTTCCTTCTTTAGAGGGCATCCCAGGTTAGGGGATCTGTACTGCTGTATCTTATACTCACAAGATTTTTTAATGACGGCCACATGCGCAATATTATCTCAGCAATTTTGTGGCTGAATGGTAGAGTCAGTGTTTATTGAGCGCTTTGAGTAGTAAGAAAAGCGCTATATAAATGCAAAGAATTCATTATTATTATTATTTAAATGAAACACAAGCCACCACAGCAGAGGAGGCCTGCTTTATCTGTGATCTCTCCTCAAGATAAGGTGCCTCAACTCCATAAAATTAAGGATTGGCATGTTAAATTCATACTCATTCATAAAATAATATATAAAATATTTTATAGCCAACAATACTGTATTAGACATCACTGAAGCAAAGACGTGTAAACGACCTGGAGCACAACAGTGCATTTTCTGAACCAGCTTCCCTGAAAGCAAACCATGCCATTAATAAAACAATCTAGACGAGAACGGGCCATTCAGTCCAATAATTTAAAAATGCATACATTTGTCTAGGTGTTCGCCTTTCATCCACACTATACTGTCATCTTTAACCACTAAAAACTAAGACATTTAATAATGCTCAACAGAGCAGTAAACTTCTGAAAGCCTAGTGTTAGCAGCTTGGTGTGGATGGGCGTAAATGCAGTTTCCCAAAAATGATTTTATAGCCCTTCCATGATTAGATTCTGCTTATTACATCTTATTTGCTGATTGGTCTCCCTTCAAAGTTGAAAAACATTTTCCAACATAGCAGGCAGAGTGCTTGTTGCGCTGCTTACCTGTATTATCTAAATTTTGTTTATTGTTTTATTTTGAATGCTGCACACATGTGTAAAAAGCTAACTACTTACCCATCGCTACGGTTTTGCAGTTAAACCTGAAGCTGGGAGCATTACTGTTGTAGTGAAAAATTCAGTGCTCCCAAAAATCAGACTATAAATAATTCAGTTGACAACATCTTATCAATGTATATTACTTAAAGTTAATCTGTTCAGTAATGAGGAGCGCATTCTGCAGCAAAATGAATAACAAGGTGTTAATGTAGTGAATGGTTGTAGAAATAAGCCAAGCACACAAGAATACTGGTCAGAGATACGATTCAATAAAGTGGAAAAATAGAAGCATGCATGCATTTATTTATTTATTTCCTTTATTCAGTTAGTTTTTAAAATATTTTTTGGTACAAGATGTGCTCTAATTACTGCAGACTGCTTATAATCAATCATCTTGAGAACGAACATGGAGCTGAACACTTTTTTTAAAAAACGCTTCAACATTCGCTTTGTTTTTATGTAATACTGAGACATCCGGCGGCAGTTCTGAAGACTGTTACTTTCAGCTGTAATCGGCACATTAACATGACGCAGGGCTCCTTTTTCTATGCTATGAGCACTCTATCAGAGTCCTGTCTGCACTGTTAGTTTTGAAAGTGCTTTTGTGATTTTCACAGGGCTCTGAAATTTTCATTACACAGTCCTTTCATGGAGTTCCCACTGAAAATGCGTCTCTGTTGTTTGTATTTTTGTGTGTTTCAGTAAGGATAGAAATACTATTGTAAATGATTTGAAAAACTCTTTGAAGATTGCTTTCATTTAAAAACAAAATGTGCTAATGTGGACATAGCAACAGATATAGGGTATCAAACCCAAATCTTCGGATAACAGTGCTAACCTCTGTGGTATACCACACCATATGGATAAACATCTCTTTAAATGTACACCTCCCAAGCATCTACCGCACAAGTATTAGTTCAATACTACAATTAGTATTGTAGTTTTGGGACGGTAGAACTGAAAGTTTATAGGCGTATAAAGTCATTATTGTCATATGTACAATGAAATTCTCACTTTCATGTTCTAATCAACTATCAACACAATGCCACTCAGGGCAGATTCACCATTTACAACATAGGTAATGATCCAAACATGAAGAACAACAGCAATAATTTTCATAACTATTGCCCTCAAATTAGCATAAACATAGCAAATTAAAATTAAACAATCAAAATAGCAATAGGATTGCATGCTAAAAAAAGTTCTCCATAGTCTGTCACTGGAAAAACTGTCTGAAGTCCTGCATTGATTGGATAGTGGTATTCAATTATTTGCATAGGTGAGGGTATTGTAAATAAGAATTATGGGTAAATTTTTGAAGCCAGTCATTGTACATTTCAGTTTAACTTAATTAAGGTTGTCAATTTGTTTCTTTAATTTGATTTGAAATATGTATGTTAGGGAGCTGCCACAGAATGTACTAATTCAACTGATGCCATCATTGTAAGGTACGTATTTGATTGGTGGTATAAACAGAGACCTAAAAATTAATTGATATAGTTAATGATTTCATTATGCGGTTCAGAAAACTGTTAAATACATTATGAATAAATGAAGCCTGTTTATATAGTCCAAGTTATATGTGCTTTCTAAATATCCCCAAAAAACATAATTTTCTTAGTTTTGTCAACAGACCCTCAAATTGTAAATTAAGTGTTTTGTATCTAAATCCCAGATATTTTGCTCTTCCCAGTCCTGGTTGCTCTCTTGTCCCCTGGTTTCTATGTACAATTATTCTACTCAAAGCAAAGGGTTTAGTGGGGCGCCATTTACAACTTCAGCTAATGCAGCAGAAATGTTGGAGTCGGCCTTGTTGTCATTCACCGTGATTAGTGAGCGTAAGTAGGTTACCTTTATTTATCATAAATCATTTTTTTCTTATTTGTACACATTCTCTTTTAAATTAAATGGTTGTACTCACAGGCTGTGGGCTTTCGTGCATCAAAATTAATGTACAGTATGAGTAGTAAGTAACTAAGAAATGAGTCAAACAACATCAAAATAAAGATTTATTAGATCAGAGTGAGGAATCATGTGATGGTTCTTAATTTGAGATTAAACATCCGTGGTTGGCGATACCTTGGGCTATGAGTTTATACCATTTAATCATACAGGTACCAGATGGTGTCCCATTACCAAATGTAAGTTCAAACACTAGAGCGTCGAGACATGATCTTCACGTTAAGATCACGGAAGACACTTAAAAGACCCACGAGGAGAAAAAGAATGGCCACGGAGTATCTATTGGGGACCTTAAATTGTCCATCTCGTGGCGACCTTAAACATGAGATGCTGTGCCAAGAGATTGACCCAGGACCATCTCGCAATGACGTAGAACATGAGATTCTTCAAAGACACGCCCTACTTACAATCAATATCAAATGAGACAACGGGCAGCAAAACATTCAGTCATGTGAAGGATTTGAGCACACACGGATTCAGGGCTCTCAGCGCATATAAAGCGTATAAGGACAATACGTTATACGAGTAAATGAAACATAGACGACAAAGCGAAGAAGAAAGCAGCACGGAGAAAAGAGATTAAAAAGCGTTGAAGAGAAAAAAGAGCAAAAAAGAAAAAATAACCTAGGTGCAAATTCAGAAAATAAGGAAAGTAATTATCAGCCTGTAACAAGTGAAACTGAAACAAAGCACGTCCAACCGGGTTCAGAATTAAAAGACAGAGTAAAAGACAAAGTAGAACTTCATAAAGACGTTCACAAACGTTGGTGCTATACACATGCAGAGCAGGTTAGAGATTATGAAAGCAGTGGAGTTCAAAAGGCTAAAAAAAAAAAACGGCATGATACACGTGTGGAGATTACTTGAAAAACTGTCACTGAAAAACAAGCAGAATAAAGCGGGGTCAGAAAAAAAAAGACAAAGTAGAAACCAAAGTAAAACGTCATAAAGAGGTTAAAAAACAAGGGGGCCAAACACATGCAGAGCAGGTTAGAGATAATGAAAACTAGAATTCAAAAGACTCAAAAAAAAACATATGCGCAGAACACATGCAGAGTAAGATACAGAATATGCAAGCAGAAAAAAACGACAGTGTCAAAACAAAGAAAGTAAATATCGCATTAGCGCAAAGAAAGAGAAATTATTATTTGGAGAAATAACAAAAAGGCAAATAGAGATCAAATATATGGACATAGGTGATATGTCAGAAGTATGTAAATATTGTAAGGCTTTGAAGTTTAAGTCAAGAGAATTTCAAAAACGGAGTTTACCTCACATGCATTTATTGGTTACTTTGCCAAAAAATTATTAACTGCTGATGATGTAGATTGCTTTGTCTGTGCTGAAATTTCAAACAGAGAAACCTGTCCTGAATTATGGTACAAAGTGATTAAACACATGTCTCACGGAACTCATTTAAAAGATTCAGCATATTGGGACTCAAAAGATTCCAAATATTGTTTTTACAGAAGTTCTGAAATAAAAGTGAAACTAACGAAATAGCAACAATTCAAAGAAAACAAAAATCTTAAAAGTGTGTATCCGGAAAAACAAAAGCAAGGGTTGGCAAGCAAAGTGAGCAGAGGGCGAAGCCTCCTAGTCTAGTAAAAGTTAATGGCCAGAGCACTGATAGCACCTCCGCTAATTGAGAAAGACAGAGAGAGAGATGGCATCCTAACTGAACCTAACTAGCTGAATTCCAATGGAGATTTCCATGTCAAAGCCATGCATTGAATGATTAGTTACTGCAACCTAAGTAGAAAATTATTATTTATGAATGTATTTTCTTTGTTGTTATTTTTTAGCCATCGTTTCTCTGAGGCAGTACTTTAAGTGGAAAAACCTTTCTACAGTTCATTCCCAACCCTGAATCTGTTCCATCATGTGGAGCTAATGTTCCCTGCTGGACACACAAAGTTGTCCAGAAAAGGTTGGTGACATCTTGTAGATGGACTTGAAGGATATCAGTTGCTTGTGGTGTGGCATGGATCTTTTTGAAGCAGGCCTGTATACAAAAGTGTGAAATTTTGCAAAGTGCCTAACAAGCAAGAGAGACAGACAGCTATCATGGGAAATGTTGTCCCACAGGCAGAACAGATAGGTGTTATATTCAATGCTACCTGTTAGGTGATGTTCTGGTAGTAAGTAGTTTGGAAGGGAAACCAGGAATTAGCATGAAAATGAACTGCTGGCATTGTACTGAAGTTTAATTTGCTTGAGCCCAACAACAACTGGCAATGGTGAGAAATGATTACATGCATCAATGTGGCTACTCGGAATGAAATCAAACAACAACAGTTTTTAACCCCCGATTCTAGGCTTGTAAAGGAGGGTACCACATCATTGTTGACGGTGCAACACATTGGTGTAAATGCATTATATGTTCTGATAGCTTTCCTGTGGTGTTGTTCTTTTAGTCCTTGCAGATCTTTCCACATTGGTTTTGCATCAGCTATTGATGAGAAGCACCCATACAATTAACATGTGTTGCGATAAATTGGGTTGATCAATTAACCTCTGAAAGGCACCTATCAAACTTCATCAGTTTTTCAAATGACTCACAAACACATCAAATCCTTTTGGAATGCTATAACAGGAGCACAAGCATTCTCAGGTCATTATGATTGACCCTAAGTAGTTATGAATGCTTTTAGCCCTCTAGTCACATTAGACAGACCTAATAATTGGCATAGAGGGACATATTAGTTTTCCTGTAAATGAAAATCTCTTTCTGGGAACAATTATTTATCTTTTTCTTACCATTTAATATTGCAAGATCCATTTTTACTTATTTTATCCATTAAAGTCAGTCTAGCTTATAGAGGTTTTAAGCAGACATGTTCCAAATGTTTTCTATTTTGTATTCTAAAACAGAATGCATTGATTTTCTATTTAGAAGTATGCATCATTGTGTTCAGTACATACATGACATACGGAGCTTCAGAAAGCTCCTGGAAAATATGTGTAAAACTCCTCTAAATTTCCAATGGTATTGTAGCATTGAGGTTTAGTTAAAGATCACAAATGTGAATCTTAATTTGGCACGGGTGTTCCTCTCTCATCCTCCTTGTAATGGTTGTCCGGAATATATATATATATATATATATATATATATATATATATATATATATATGTGTGTGTGTGTGTCACTGTCAGTTTGCACCTTTCCCCATTCTTGATATTGGTGGAATGGGTGAATTTGTAAGGCCCACCAATGGTACATGGTGAGGGGAGCACCTGGCTTGGAGAGCCAAACAGACTGTAAGGGGAGGAGCCAACTTTATGTAAATGTGTGGTGGGAAAAAGGTGAGGGAGACTAAGAGAGCGTATAGTCAAAGGAGAAGCAGACGCCATAAAAGGAAAAGGCAAGAGGGAAAGACATGGAAAAAGTTAGGTGAACCCAAGTTCATTTCTGGACAAAGTAATTTCCTTTTCTGGTGAATGAGGTGAAGGTATTTGGGAGAGGACCTGACGGGCCAACACAAGGGACTGTTTAGCAGTACGTTTCCCTGAACGGGAGATATGGTTCGGCGCTCATTCCCCACCACAGATTGTAGATGGTCATTCCCAACGGTGAATATTTAAAGGACTCCGAATGCATTAAACTTTTATTTTCTCTTTCTCATATTTATGTATTAGTGGGGTATGTGGTTGAGTGTTTTGTGCCGTGATTTGTGTGGGAGTGGGAAGTACTGCAGCACGATAATGTGTATATAGGGATTTTTGTTAGGCGTGTGTAATTTGTTTACTTAACTCTGCCTTTACTGGTGTGTTTCTCTTCTTGGGGTGGTGTAGTAGGGAAGTAGTGTTGATCACTCACACCCTGGATTATTTTTTCATTTTTGTCTTTCTCTTTGCTGCCGCTCCAGGAAGGCAGCGCATTTTACAATCGTGCCGGTTCAGGGAGTGGTACACTCTTATGTGCATCAGATTGATTGGGGTTTCCAAATGTTGCCAGTGTAAAACTGAATGAAAACCTGTGATGGGCTGGCATCCCATTCTTCCTTACGTACAGTACAGCAAGGTTAGGCCTTAGCCATGAATGATCTTTTATTGCAGGGATAGGAAACGTCGGACCTTGAGGAGGATCAGGAGGATCTCAGTGGCTGCAGGTTTTCGTTTCAACCCAACTACTTGAATAGAAACCAGTCCTTGCCAATCTCAGACCATATTTAATTTTACGGCTTGTTAATCTGCAATGTAATGTTCTTATATTGCAGATTTTGTTTCATTCTAAGGAGTGGTGGCTCTGAGGCTAAGGATCTGTGTTGTTATCCCAAAGGTTGCCAGCTCGAATCCCTGTCACTGCCAAAAGAGATGCTACTCTGCTGGGCCCTTGAGCAAGACCCTTAACCTTCAATTGCTGTAGGGGCGCCATACAATGACTGACCCTGACCCCAAGGGGTATGCAAAAACCAAGTAATTTCTGTCAGGATGAATAAATTATAATAAATAAATGATCTAAAGTCTGAAATGGATAATTTTCAGTCTGTCACATTTTTCTCTTAAGTGTGTTATTAAACCTAATTGTTCACAATGAATCCATGAAGTCTGAATGGAAACTAGTTAGATGGGAAATCCGCAGACTCCTTTGTCATTTGCATCTTATTGCTAATAAAATGAAGCAGAAAAATGTCACTTGACCAATAAGTGCTTCATCAGCAATAACTGACTTCTCATTAAGGACAGCCGCTGCAGCCCTCCAGAGCCGACTTTGTCTATCTCTGGTTTATTGGATTAATTGGGTTTGAAATTGTTATCTTATTTTTCATTCTTAAGGAAATTACCTTTTCAGCAGCCTAAGAGGTGACAAGTGGTGCTGCTTAATTTTCGCCCCGTGGTACTAAAAATCAATTGATTGATTGCGATTTAAGTGGTACGTAATTAAACACAAATTAGATAATACACCTGAAGTGTTATAGTGTATGTTAAAAGTTCTGTCTTTAGTTGTGGAGAAGGTTTAAGAGAAAGACAGCTGCTTTTTCTTTACTGCTTATGGGATTGATGGCTGGGCCAAAGCAGAACCTCAATCAAGGCATAATGTTCACTTTAAATAGAGTAAGCCCTTAGTACTAATGCTATATGTAATGCCAACCGAACTCTGCACCATCCATTATGCCACTGTAGTCTTAGACTAAATCATTCAGTATGCTTCACATTCATAAGGCTCACACACACTTCTCATCTTTGTTTTTATCCGCTCATGACATTGTCAAGACATCCTACACATCTCTTCTGTCAAATCAACCTCCCTGTGACTAGGTAATTAGATTCTATTTTACTTCTTATTATCTGATTGAGCAATAAAGGAAAAACTTTGAATATTTTAAATCAAAAGTCAAGTGAGATGTCTGACTTGTAAGCTGGTTGGAACTGATTATAAAACAGGCTGATGAGATTGGCCTCCCTTACAGTGAAACATTCTGGAGATTAAATAACAGGGTTGAGCTAAGGACACTGGGCCCTTTTTTATGACAGAGATACAGTAGTTTAAATACAAATATAGTTTAAATATTAATCTCCCCCCCCCACCCCCAGTCAGAAAAAGCTCAAGGAAGAATAAGTCATGGAAGGTTAGTCTACATGCTGGCACAGGGGCTGCATTTCAATTGGTTTGCTCCTGGAATGGTTCTCTGATTTTCTTCCAGGGGGTTTAGCTTCCTCCAGCAGTCTCAAGGTATCCTGCAAGGTCAAGTGAAGACCATAACCTGTGCTCTTGAGAGTTTGTGCATCGCAGTTTGCTAATACTGCTTAGGTAGGATTTTCTTTTAACCCTGAAATGGGAAAAGAGGTCTGTAAATGGGTGGAAAACGAAGTTAGATTGATAGTTTAATTTTCTGGTGTTCCATACTCTGCTATTATCTTGTACAGTGCTTGCTTTAAACTTTTCCATAATGTTTAAAATGGATTGATTAAGATAACTAGTGAATGATTTAATTGCTTAGTTCTAGTTTTTTGGTTTCTTTGATTTAGTGAAATCAGACAATTTATATTACTGTACCATTCTCTTTTGTGTCACTGATCACACCAGTAATGTAACAAACACCAATGTAATGTCATTTTTATTTATTTCCTTTTTTCAATATCGTTCCCTTGGCTCATAGAATCTCTTTATGATCATTTTAAATATGAAGGATCCATCCTGGTGAAGGTAATTTGGCTGTTACAAGCTCTATCATTTATTTATAGTTTTTCTCAAGACAGGCAAAGTGGTTGCTCTGAGGCTAGGGATCTGCGCCAGCAATCAGAAGGTTACCAGGCTGAATCCCGTCTATTCTGTTGGGCCCTTGAGCAAGTTCCTTAACTGTCAATTTCTTCATCCTGGGTATGACGTTAATCTGCATCCAGCCCTGCATGCAGGTCCTCTAGCTTGCAAGGTAAACTTGGGGATTGGTGGTAGGACTGGCAGTCCAGCCACTGTAAAATACATCACATTAGTCCAGTGTGGTGCTGAGGTGTCACCCACTGCACTCAGGTCCCAATCGGTGTCGTGTGGTGGGTGTGGCAATGAGCTATCAGCGGATGCTCTCAACCTCCTCTCTCTTTCTCTGGGTTTTGTCCCTGGAGTTGCTTTTCTTAAAGATAGTGCTCAAAAAGGTTACCTGCCAGTGTGCTGACAGAAACATTTCTTAGTTTAGTTTTTCGGTTGTTAAGATTTTCATCATCATCCTGATTTTCATTATTTTTTAAAAGGTGTTAAGACTAATTACACAATGAGAAAATTATTCGCTAATTGTGAAGTTGATTGGTATCAGTTTATAGGATCCTGAGCAACAGAGAAATTGTCAGATGACAAGAATGTTAAGATGCCAGTGAGAACACACATCGCCTATGCATACTCTACTTAATTCGGTTACAAGGTTATAACAATGTGGAAAACCATCCTTGAAGGGATGCCAATACATTACAGCACATTGTTTAAAGTAAACAGAAACAAAACAAAATGTGGAATTAATAAAAACAAAAAAAAAAACAATTGGTTATGTTAAAAGTACTGCTGCCTCTCTGGGTTTGTGGTGTCTGAACTTACCCTCATGTCCAGGCTGGGTTCATTTGGATATTTTGATTTCCTCCTTCATCACAAAGACATGCAGATTAGATGGACTTTTGACTGAAAAATTCATCCCTTAGAGTGAATACAGAATACAGAGTACAGAGATGGACAGTTTGACATCCATGGCAGAGCGATGGGAGCTGAGCAGGCTCCTGTCAATCATGGAGAATACACTGCAACTATTGAATAGTATCATCTGCAGACAGAGGAGTAGCTTCAGCAACAGACTGCTGTCACTGTCCTGCTCCACTGACAGACTGAGGAGATCGTTCGTCCCCCACACCGTGTGACTCTTCAATTCCACCCAGGGGGGAACTTAAATGTTAACATTATACAAAGTTACAGTGCATCCGGAAAGTATTCACAGCGCATCACTTTTTTCACATTTTGTTATGTTACAGCCTTATTCCAAAATGGATTCAATTCATTTTTTCCTCAGAATTCTACATACAACACCCAATAATGACAACATGAAAAAAGTTTACTTGAGATTTTTGCAAATTTATTAAAAATAAAAAAATTGAGATAGCACATGTACATAAGTGTTCACAGCCTTTGCAATGAAGCTCAAAATTGAGCTCAGGTGCATCCTGTTTCCCCTGACCATCCTTGAGATGTTTCTACAGCTTTATTGGAGTCCACCTGTGGTAAATTCAGTTGATTGGACATGATTTGGAAAGGCACACACCTGTATATATAAGGTCCCACAGTTGACAGTTCTTGTCAGAGCACAAACCAAGCATGAAGTCAAAGGAATTGTCTGTAGACCTCCAAGACAGGATTGTCTCGAGGCACAAGTCTTGGAAGGTTACAGAAAAAATTTTGCTGCTTTGAAGGTCCCAATGAGCACAGTGGCCTCCATCATCTGTAAGTGGAAGAAGTTCGAAACCACCAGGTCTCTTCCTAGAGCTGTCTGGCCATCTAAACTGAGCGATCGGGGGAGAAGGGCCTCAGTCAGGGAGGTGACCAAGAACCCGATGGTCACTCTGACAGAGCTCAACAGGAGGAGAGGAGAACCTTCCAGAAGGACAACCATCTCTGCAGCAATCCACCAATCAGGCTTGTGGCATCATATTCAAAAAAACTTGAGGCTGTAATTGCTGCCAAAGGTGCATCAACAAAGTATTGAGCAAAGGCTGTGAATACTTATGTACATGTGATTTCTCAGTTTTTTTATTTTTAATAAATTTACAAAAACCTCAAGTAAACGTTTTTCACGTTGTCATTATGGGGTGTTGTGTGTAGAATTCTGAGAAAAAAAATGAATTGAATCCATTTTGGAATAAGGCTGTAACATAACAAAATGTGGAAAAAGTGATGCGCTGTGAATACTTTCTGGATACACTGTATACAAAGTTATACAAAGTTATTGTCTGTTATACCTGCATTTTTGTCACTCTTTAATTTAATATTAATTTTTATCAGCATGCTATTGCTGGAGCATGTGAATATCCCCTTGGGATTAATGAAGTATCTATCTATCTATCTATCTATCTATCTATCTATCTATCTATCTATCTATCTATCTATCTATCTATCTATCTATCTATCTATCTATCTATCTATCTATCTATCTATCTATCATGATATTTCCTGCAATGTACCTCATTTCACAGAGATAAGCTATGTTATCCTTTACTGGTGTAAGGGGTGTTGGAAATAAACAGGAGTAATGATGAGTTTGACATACAGTACAGTAGGGTGGCTAACCACTACCTCAGGTTTTTCTTATTAGGCTCCTCTCAGATTTACAGAGTGACCTTCAACAAATCACAGAACCTACTGTTGCTCCAGTTATAAAATAGTTATATATGGAACAGTGATTTTGTAACTCACCTCACAAGTTTCAAATAATATTCATTTTTATATGCCTAGTTTCTGTATTGTGGTTCTAAAGTATGGTAAAAAAGAGGAATTCATATTGTTTATATTGCTGTCATGCACAATTCTTTTATATCCATCTCTGTTAGGTCCTACTGAGTCCAATGATAAAAAAGGTTAGGATTATTTAACTTTGGGAAAATGGATATATACCTCTCAGAAGGGCTAGGTATGTTTAGCTGTTGGCAACAGCTGTCCCTTTGGAACTGAAGAGCAAAGAGTAAATGCAATGCTACACAGTCACATGATTTTTTATCTGTGCATCCAAGGAAACCTGCCAGAAGAAATGCCTGGGAGTCAAAAGTATCATATCATCTGAAATGGATATGTGAAACATGTACAGTGCAGTTATTCTAAAACATTTAAGCATATATACACATAAATTCCTACAAACCAGATGGAGTTCTTTATAAGTATATTTGTTCTGCTAAGAGCTGAAAGGTTAGGGGACAAGAAGATGCAACACTGTCAATGAAACAGGCCAAGATTTGTTAAACTTTCATTCAGCACTATGAGTTGTCTGAACTAAAACTAAAATCAAAGTTTAAAGCAAAAGAACTCTTAAGCAGGAGCTTCAAAACTCAATTAGTGCACGCTAAAGGTAGCTTGGAATCGGCAATTAGTCATTTTCGTAAAATTCATAAGTAATGGCTACTAAACCTGCTTGCTGTTTGGCCAGCAGTAGATTGCATTCATTCCACCTATCTGCTTTCACTTCCAAAAATCGACCTTTGTGTTGAGGAATGTATCGATGAAAGGAACTACACAAAGAAAGCATCAAAAGTGAAAAAAGGTTATACATTACGAATTTGATGTGCTGGCCACAAACATACATAGTTCTACATCATATAAAAAAAAATTGTCCTTTGTCTTTTTTGATGACTTTAAACTGTTTAATATTTGTGGAAATTAAGTTTGAACCCTGGTTCTCTTTGCAGCAGCATGCGATGTAAGTGCATTGTTAAAAAGGAAACCAGGACATTGTCTGCTGGGTTTGTGTTGAGGCTTTTACTCTTTTGTGTTTATGTTTAAAGGCTTAAGTGTAATGTAGGTCTAAGCATTAGGAAAAAAACAGTTAACAAGTAACTTTATTATCTAAAGAAGCAGAAACGAGCTTGGCTTCAAAATACAAAAGAAATGAAGTTTAAAGTATCTTTTTGAAAAAAGCATGCTTGCTGCTTCAGTTGGGGTTAGTCTAGTTTCATGGTGACAGGTCCTGTTTGGCTGAAAAAAGGAACTTGTGGTTAGCTGAACTATGCAAGAAGGTTCAAGATGGCGTGGACATGCAAAAAAACTATGCAGCAGTACACTTTCTCCACACCTAAAGGTCATGCATTCATGAGTCAATGAAACTCGTGGACTGCTCGTAAGTTTAGTGGACCTGGTCAGTTAAGGCTATTTACGGTATTACCATTCTGCCATATCCTGTTAGCAATAGAATGTAACCAATAATGTTAAAGGTCTTTTGCTTTTGTAATGAATTCCTTGGAACTGTAATCTAACTGGTAAAATGTATAAAAGTGCATGACACCAGTTCCTCATTTGTAACACCAATTCAATGCTAGTCTGGTACATATTGGATGTTTCTGTGTTTTACCTCTTGCAAGACTTAGAAAATAATATAAGATTGATTGACGCTTCCTCCTGCTTGATCTCATTGACTCAATTACATGGGGAGAACAAGGGTGCTGGTACACTTCTTCAGTATGTTGTTCTTGCTTACAGCAACTCTTCTTTTATTATCCCGCTATTGTTTTGGATAACTGGAAGAGAGTTTAACGATGCTTTCCAGAAGAAAGTGTTATTTTGTTAAATACAGGTTTCTTTAGTAGCATTTGAACTTAGTTACCATGGGATTTGAGAAACTCTAGTAAATTAAACATCGATTTTAAGATGAAGTTTCTGACAATAATGACAAAAGAAACAACAAGATTAAAGTGGAAATTTTGAGATTAAATTCTCCATTTCAATCTTTTTATTCTTCATTGTGTCCCTAATTTTTTTTCTTTTCTTTGTACACTAATATGCTTTCGTATGACACTCTAATAGTGGGTTACAACTCACCTTTTCACCTCGACAGTGACATCTGACCGCTTCTTTTTTATTTCAGACACTGTGTGACTGTCTAAACTTTGTAGTTCAAGTGTATCCACCACTCTGTATCACTCCATCACTCTCCTTTTGTTGCTTATAACACTGCTTGAGCCAACAAATAGTACGGTTTCCCTTGCCTCCACTTTGCATTCACTGAAGTTTTTTTTTTTTTCCGTGCTTTTGTCATTGTCTTTTCACAAAACGCTGAATGTAGCGGGCAATTTATGTTGATTTTTAATATTGAAAGGGGAATAATTTTAAGAGGAGTCGGGGTGGGGTGGCAAGTGTGTGCACGTGTGTTACTTTTCACACATGTGTGGAAGTTGGCTGAATTTTTTTTCTGTGTATACAGGGTCTATTCAATAAGGGCGCGCACAAAAAGGCGAGCTTCAAAAGGGAGACCTCAATTGAGCGCGGCAAATAAAGGAGTTCGTAGATAATTTAGTTCAAATGGCGCCGGAATATGTGAAGAGCAACAAAGGTGCAGATATACTCGTAGTCGAAGGCTACACATTCAGATAGGAGAAAACTATCAACGGGAAACACATCTGGAAATGCACTGAATATAGGATTGGAAAAAGTTCATGCATTAATCAATTGGATGTTTTAATATTCTTGCTTTCGCCTTTTTATATACGTTCAATCATTGCCTTTATCTAATAAATTTTCTGTAATAATTTTGTTGCGTTTGCCTTTATTTGCTGCGCCCAATTGAGGTTGCCCTTTTGAAGCTCGCCTTTATTTACGCGCCCTTATTGAAGGATACTGTGTAGACATATTTCCACTTTTTCCCGTACCCCATGTTTTAGTGTGAATTCTACGCATGGCTTTATACATTAGGCCCCTGGTCCTTTTCTGCTTCAGTCCTTGTTTTCTCAGATAACCATTACAACTGGCCTTTTCATAACTTCACTTTAACTTAATCCTGATATCAATCAATCAATCAACATTTATTTATATAGCACATTTTCATACAAAAAATGTAGCTCAAAGTGCTTTACAAAATGAATAGAAAAATAAAAGACACAATAAAAAATAAACATAGGTCAACATTAATTAACATAGAATAAGTAAGGTCCGATAGCCAGGGTGGACAGAAAAAACAAAAAAAAACCCTCAAAGGCTGGAGAAAAAAAATAAAATCTGTAGGGATTCCAGACCAAGAGACCGCCCAGTCCCCTTTGGGCAATCTACCTAACATAAATCAAACAGTCCTCTTTGTATTTAGGGTTCTCACAGAAGGACTTGATGATGATGGTCACGTAGACTTCTGGCTTTTAGTCCATCAATGTTGGAGCATCATGATGCTTTGAGTAGGTGGTGGTGGCGCAGGCCGCCACACAGAAATCGAAAAAAGAAACAGAAGAGAGTTGGGGTCAGTACGGATTTTGGAGCCACTATGAATAGTTATTATGATGAATTGAGCATACAGAGTATCAGTAGTTAAAGTTATACTCTGTATGTTCAGTTCATCATAATAACTATTCATAGTGGCTCTAAAATCCGTACTGACCCCAACTCTCTCTTCTGTTTCTTTTTCCGGTTTCTTTATTATGCGCCACCTCCACCTACTCAAAGCATCATGGTGCTCCAACAATGATGGATGGATTAAAAGGCAGAAGTCTACGTGACTTCATCATCAAGTCCTTCTGTGAGAACCCTAAATACAAAGAGGACTGTTTGATTTATGTTAGGTAGAATGCCCAGAGGGGACTGGGCAGTCTAATGGTCTGGAATCCTTACAGATTTTATTTTTTTCTCCAGCCATCTGGAGTTTTTTTTTTTTTCCTGTCCACTCTGACCATTGGACCTTACTCTTATTCTATGTTAATTAATGTTGACTTATTTTATTTTCTTACTGTGTCTTTTATTTTTCTATTCTTCATTCTGTAAAGCACTTTGAGCTACTTTTTGTATGAAAATGTGCTATATAAATACATGTTGTTGTTGTTGTTGTTGTTGTCCCTCTGTAATGCAGGTATTAATTCCTGGAAAAGATACCATGTTCTTGTAACATGTCAAGTATCATTTAAACTAGTTTTTAATACTAGTGAATCAAGGCTAATATTTGTTTTGATCAGGACCATGGGTCTTCAAGTTGTGAAGGATGGCCGGCCATTTATCCCGGCCAATACCCCCAAGCCGCCAGGTGGAGCCCTCCTTGCAGCATGGAGGTCCCTAGAAGACCAGCAGGGCATTATGGACAATGGAGTTTTTATGCAAAGCCCTTCTGGATGCCGTGGGGGCCACAGGAGGGAGCTGCAGGGAGGACAGAGGGCTTCTTTGTGCCCTGTGACCCGGAGGTTCGTCATAGGAAGAGCGACGGACTTCCAGGTTGAAGAAAAGGACTATTTACCCTGACCCGGAAGGAATAAGGACTTGTGGACTGTTGGGCAGAAACACCTCCGGGTCAGGGAGTATAAAAGGACTATGGGAACTCCCAGACAATGAGCTGAGCTGGGTGGAAGGGTGGCAACGCGTTATTATTGTGATTTATATGAGTATTGTGGTGGAGAGTGTGCTTTGTGCACTGTGGAAGAAAAATAAAGTCAACATTTGGACTTTTACCTGGTGTCTGGAGTCGTAGACAGGGGTTCAAGGGAGCGAGAGCGCCCCCTATCGTTCACAAAGTGCATTGAGCAGGTTTGAGAGTGGATTGGTGGATTGATGGATGTATTCTGATACCCATCAGCTCCTGTACCCAACAAACAATAATTGTTTACAATCATTGAGCCTGCAGTTTGTGCAGTCTAATGTCTATTAATTCTGCCCCTCAACCAGTTCTCTTTTCGACGAGCCATCATTTCATCTGCTGATTCCATTTGTCCATAATGTCATGCAAAACATTCAGGTCATTAAATCTATACTAATAAAAGGCAAAGCCCTCACTCACTCACTCACTCACTCACTCACTCACTCACTCACTGACTCACTCACTCACTGACTCATCACTAATTCTCCAACTTCCCGTGTGGGTGGAAGGCTGAAATTTGGCAGGTTCATTCCTTACAGCTTCCTTACAAAAGTTGGGCAGGTTTTATATCGAAATTCTACGCGTAATGGTCATAACTGGAAGCAGTTTTTCTCCATTTACTGTAATGGAGATGAGCTTCAACGCCGTGGGGGCGGAGTTTCGTGTGACATCATCACGCCTCCCACGTAATCACACAGTACATAGAAAACCAGGAAGACCTCAAAAAAGCGCTTAAGAAAACATGCATTATATAATTGAGAAGGCAGCAAAACAATAAGAAGCGAGCGAGTGACATATACAACCATATTCATGAGTTCTGCTACTTCGGAAACAAAGCACGATGTAAACCTACACTTTAAATTAAGTTCATAGACAGGCTGCCACGGGTAAATATTCACGGGTGAAGGACTGTGCTTATGGAGAGGAAGATGAGATGGTCAGGGTGGTGTTTGACACAAACTCAGCGAAACTGCGAGAGAAAGTTTTAAGTGCCAGGACTAAGGTAACATTAAATACAGCCATGGACATAGCACGAGATGGCACCAGCACAGCTGGGAACCTTCGATGCATGTACACCGAGTGGCTCACGTGAACTGACGCAGTGCACAGATAAAAGGCAACAGTTCAAAGAGCTGAACAAAACCGAATTACACAATTGAAAAGGCAGCAAAAATATGAAGCGTCTGATACATATAAGCATATTCATAAATCCAGCTACTGCGGAAACAAAGCACACGTGGAAAAAGTCAATGTCCCGCTAAAGGAAGACAGTGTAAAAACCCGTGCATGCAGTGTGTCAGGTCTCAGATAAAGAAGAAGACGAGCTGTTTATTGATGCAGTAAGAAACGAATCGATGAATGAAACCTGTCATCTTTACAACGATTGACAAACACGGAATGTAACTTGAACACAACACATCCTACAAATACGAACCTGATTGAAAGAAATAATGATAATCAAATCCTTGATGACAGCAACACTCAGTAACACTCACAAAACAAATACTGTATATTGACAGTCATGTTACGTTAGTTTTAAAATGTTCCCTGTTCTTTTTCTAGCTTTTTTAACACACTACTTCTCCTGCGATACGCGGGTATATATATATGTATATATATATCCCGATCTACATACTCAAATAATGGATACTTTATTCGCCATCAATGATTGTTTTGGTAAAGCCATACTCAGTGTATTCATTAGATGAACGGTAAAAAAGTAAGAGCGAGGGAGGATGACTTATTGAGGCATGCAGGCTGTAGTCTTGCGTCAACTCTATCTGAATTGCGATCACATTTGAAAAATATATCTTTTCAAGTTCTATTTAGTCCATATGTGTCAAACTCAAGGGCCACGGGCCACATCCGGCCCGGCGTGTAATTATATCCGCCCGAGATCATTTTATATACTGTATTATTGTTATTAATGGCCCGGTATATGAAGCGCTGGTAACACAATAAACTACAGATCCCATAATGCAGCGCTTCAGCTGCCTTGCCGAACACTTACCGCGTTAATCAAGTCTAGCTTATGATGCTGCAAGTTATTGCGAAGCTAGCTCACACGATGCTGAAGAGAAAAGTTGATTCTGAAAATAGAGCCTTTAAAACCGATGGGAGGCTGAGTATATGTTTACTGAACCCGTGTGTCTCATTTGTGGAGCTAATGTGGCTGTAATTACAGAATTTAATCTAAGACGGCACTATGAGACAAAACATCAGGGTAACCTGAATGCAATGCAGAAGATACAGAAAGCAGAATAATTAAATAAGAATCTGACACTTCAGCGGACGCTTTAACCGTGCACAATCACAAAGTGATTTCAAGTGAAGCTGCTTTTATGGGAGACACAAATGCACCAGTGCACCTTGCCCCACTTTCCCTGTTGCCAAGTAATGTTAAACCAAGTCGTCACTACGGTGTTCCCAAATCGCACTTTGCTGATAAACTGAGCGCACTGACTGAGTTTGCACGGCGCTTTGGTGACTTTGAAGAACAAAAAGTCCGTCTACATGCGGCTCGAACCTTGTGCATGTTTGGTAGCACATATCTGTGTGAGAAGCTCTTCTCAGTGATAAAGACTAACAAAACAGCACACAGGAGTCGCCTCACTGATGAGCACCTGCAATCCATCCTGAGAATCTCCACAACACAGAACCTCACACCAAACAGAAACGAACTTGTGGCCAAAAAAAGATGCCAGGCGTCCAGCTCTAAAATGACATATGAGCAAAGACAACTGAATGATTTGATTTGTTATTGCTGAAAGGAACACATTTTATTTATATTTCCAGGTTTTGTTATGCAGCATGTTCATATTTGAATTTGTATAATTTTGACAGGATATATTTTTATGGAGAGCAAAATCTTTTGGGATATTTAAAATCTAAGTTTATTTTTTATATAAAATTACATAAGAGTAAAGAAATTTGAATGTTTGTTCTTTTAACGCTTACTTTATTTCTAACTTGTATAATTTAGACAGGATATATTTTTATGGAGAGCAAAATATTATAAGTTGTTTAAGGTTTGAGTTGATTTATTCAGAATAATATTCCTGTCTGTTTTACCATTCCTACCAAAGATATTTCTGTCGACTAAATAAAAATTCCTTCTATTTAAAATTTAAATAGAACTTGAATAAATACGATAGTTCATAATATCCACGCAGACTTGCACGTAAGAGCGGAGTTATCCGTTTTAACAAGCAGCGTATTGCACTGATACGAAATAGCTGTGTGTGTATATATGTAGATATGTATGTATATGTATATATATATATGTTTATATATGTGTGTGTGTATGTATATATATATATATATGTATTTGTGTGTATATATGTGTGTGTATGTATGTATGTGTTGTGACGGACAGCCGGGTCCCATGCCCGGCCGGGACGCCTCTGATGCATACGTCCCGGGGGAGCCATCATGGACTTTGCAATACCTCCCCCGGGGCGCTTGGGGGCAGTCTCCCTGGCACTGGATTCTTCCTCAATCTCCCCCGTGGCTCCATGGGACATGGAGTCCACCACAGCAGCCCGGTTGGGAGATGGGGTGGCCGCTAGGGGGTGCTGCAGAGATCCAGCCACCACACTGGACGGTTTATCAGCCCCACCCGGAGGTGCAATTAAGACCAGCTGGTCAGGCACCTGGATCACTTCCGGGTGGGGCATAAAAGGGCCTGCCTCCCAGCAATCGAGGCCAGAATCGGGAGGAAGAGAACGAGGTTGCCTGGGAGGAGTGGTGGAGCAGGGAAGTGTGGGTTTGTGTTTGGCTTCTTTGTGTTTGTGCTTTGGACTGTGTTTGGGCTGTGTGGCACGGGGAAGACGTGTCACACAGCTGAAGAAAAATAAATATTTGTGAGTGTGAACACGTGCCTCTGCCTATTCTATGCCGGGTCGGGCGCTATAAAGCCCCTTGTTTACACTGGCGTAGTCGTGCGGATCCCGGCCCGTCCATTTGGGTCGGAACCTGCGGTTTTTACTCTTGCTGACCCGGCATAGCGAAGCGCAACAGCGCGGGGCACGGTTCTCGGCTCAGCGGCGTCGGAGAGCGCGCTCCCGACGCAGCTACAGGCAAGCAGTCGGGCAGGACTGCACAGCACAGCGCACTGAAGCGCGCGACACGCGCAGGAGCCGCAAGCCAGCACACGCGTACAGCGCGCGCCGCACACGCGCAGGGGCCGCAAGCAGGCACACGCAAGTCAGCGGGACTACCCAACCGAAGCCGCCGAGGAGCTGCTGCAGGCGCCTTTTGTCATGGGGAAGAAGAAAGCCGGGCGGACACAGAGGCCATCTGGCAGACGCCGCCACGCTAGTCCGCCGCACGGGTTGCAACCGGAGGTAGGTGACGAGTTGCGGTATGTTTTTCCGCCTGCGGTCATCCTACCTCCTGGACGCCGAGGGCGGCACCCGGTGCGGGCAGGGGGACGAGTGTCCATGGCATGACGACGGAGCCAGCTCGGGGGTGAGCGAGGCGGAGCTGTGTCTTCCCCTCGGCTTGAGCCAGCGGCTGGCGGAGGAGAGCCCGGACGAGCTTCCCAGCGCGGCGCCCCTGCAAGTGGGGCAGGAGCGGCTCCGCGAAACAGGTAAACAGGGGGGGACGTGTGTCAATCACCCGCCGAGGAGGATCGGCAGGCGGGGGTGACGGACGCCGTTCCCTCTCCTCCAAACTACCCGAAGGGGCCTGTGGGGGATCCACAGGGTCTTCTTGGCACGCGGTCGGCGGAGGGCGACACGGAGAGCCCAAATCCACCGCCGGCGCCACTATTAATGTTTCTTGGGCTGTAGGGAGGTGAAGTCCGTTGTCCTCGCCCTACAGTCCCTTTTACAAGTTTTTCAGGTCCTGTCGGAGGCGAAGGAGGGGCTGGAGAAGAAGCTCGGTATCCCGTGCGGGCCCTGGCTGAATGGCTTCGGACGGCGGGTGGCCAGCCTCCCACCGGCAGGACAGAGCGGTGCCGGTAAGTGAAGCCGGCACCGCAGAGAAAAGGGGGCGGGACGCGACGGCAGCAGTGTTGCTTAGTACTGCCTGTCAGGCGGACCCGCCCACCACACGAGGCTGCTGTGTTGACTGACAGCAAGGCGGACGAGCGTGGGGGGAGGCAGCAGGTGGAAACCGGCTGCCAAACAACCCCGCCCCGACCGCTAGCGCCAGTCTTGCGGCAGTCCAAAGGGACGAGGCGGTGCGGGGTCCCTCCTTTCTCATAGGGGACTCAGACCGCCAGTGCGACCCAAAGGAAAAGGGGGAACCGGAAGAGGAAACCGGAAACCCCGTACATAGAGCAGGGTATGCCTGACGGCTTGGAGCCGAAGGAGGGCTGCACTGCAGAGGGGCGGAACCGTCACAAGCCCTCCTCGGAGGGGCGAAGGGGCAGATGTTCCCTGCCTGCTTCCGCATGCAGAGGGGCCGTACTGGAGGGAGTCGGCGGTGTTATGACTGTGGCCACGGTGGCCATGTCTGGCGGGCTTGTCCCGAGGGACGTCGGGGCAATGCCCCCAGACCTGTTTATTCTGTTTTTACAGGGCGCAGCCGCGGAACCAGGAATGCCGACTCCCCATCCTGGAGAAGACCGGCCTCGGGCAGGCCGATGAGCCCCACAAGCCTCATCTGAGGGAGGGGCCATGTGACGGACAGCCGGGTCCCATGCCCGGCCGGGACGCCTCTGATGCATACGTCCCGGGGGAGCCATCATGGACTTTGCAATACCTCCCCCGGGGCGCTTGGGGGCAGTCTCCCTGGCACTGGATTCTTCCTCAATCTCCCCCGTGGCTCCATGGGACATGGAGTCCACCACAGCAGCCCGGTTGGGAGATGGGGTGGCCGCTAGGGGGTGCTGCAGAGATCCAGCCACCACACTGGACGGTTTATCAGCCCCACCCGGAGGTGCAATTAAGACCAGCTGGTCAGGCACCTGGATCACTTCCGGGTGGGGCATAAAAGGGCCTGCCTCCCAGCAATCGAGGCCAGAATCGGGAGGAAGAGGACGAGGTTGCCTGGGAGGAGTGGTGGAGCAGGGAAGTGTGGGTTTGTGTTTGGCTTCTTTGTGTTTGTGCTTTGGACTGTGTTTGGGCTGTGTGGCACGGGGAAGACGTGTCACACAGCTGAAGAAAAATAAATATTTGTGAGTGTGAACACGTGCCTCTGCCTATTCTATGCCGGGTCGGGCGCTATAAAGCCCCTTGTTTACAGTGTGTATGTATATGTATGTGTATATATGTAGATATATATATATGTATGTATATATGTGTATATATATGTGTATATGTATAGATATGTATATATATATGTTTATGTGTGTGTGTAAATATATATATATATATATATATATATATATATATATATATATATATGACAACAACACTCATCACTCACAACAGTGACAAAACAATTACATTGACAATCATGTTACGTTATTTTCAAAATGTTTCCTTTTCTTTTTCATTGCTTCTTTAACACACTACTTCTCCGCTGCGAAGCGCGGGTATTTTGCTAGTGTATTATATAAGGTGCTTTTGATGGGGGTCAATGTGAACATTACTGTTAAGAATAGCAAGCATTTGAATGACAGCACAAGTCCACTGCCCTTATTACTTTCTACTATGACAGTAAAATCCCTAGCCAGGTCTGCAGTCACCAATGCTGAGAGTGGTGAGAAGTTTAAATAGAGTACCATTTATTTAAAATTAATTTGCCAGAAGGCAACTAACATATTGCCATCAGTCTATTGTCTTTTTACTGCTATTATTGTAGCATTTAATCCAAGATATCCTTAATTCTTAATTCACTCTTTCCTGTCAGTGACCTTTTTTTCCTTTCGAAGTTGAGAAGCAGCAGCAGCCAGAATGGTGTCCCATCGGGTGTCTTGTCAGGACAGGTGCCACACCTATGATAATATCTGATAAAATGGCTTTCAGTTTCCATGATTAGCTCTTTTTCGTTTAAAGAAATTAAAGCAAAGTTGACATTTTTGTGTTATAAATTAGCTGACTTTGTGACTGTGATGTTTTGAAAAATGTCAGAGTCCCTATTTATTTGTCAAGTGGATGAATGAAGAGTAATGTGTAATGAGATGCTACACTGAATATCTAACTCTTAGAGAGACTTTCTGTTAAAATGTAGCCAATCCAGAAAAGCGAATGGGTCCTTTGGATTTTTCTCTTTACTTTCTTTTTCTTGTTTTCTGTATCGGTCTTATTGATTGAGTTTTACTTTGGCCTCCTTGGACTGACAGCTCCATCTGTAGACTGATTGTGGGCTGTGAGGGCATTTAAGAACGAGAGTCCTCACAGAAGAATGAATCCACATAGCAGTCACACTTAAAGTCCATGTCTTTCAGTCTTCTTCTTCTTTTGGCTGCTCCCGTTAGGGGTCACCACAGTAGATCATCTTCTTCCATATCTTTTTGTCCTCTGCATCTTATTCTGTTACACCCATCACCTGTATGTCCTCTCTAACCACATCCATAAACCTTCTCTTAGGCTTTCCTCTTTTTCTCTTCCCTGGCAGCTCTATCCTTAGCATCCTTCTCCCAATATACCCAGCATCTCTCCTCTGCACATGTCCAAACCAACACAATCTCGCCTCTCTGACTTTGTCTCCCAAACATCCAACTTGAGCTGACCCTCTAATGTACTAATTTCTAATCCTGTTCATCCTCATCACACCCAGTGCAAATCTTAACACCTTTGCTGTCACCCTTACTACATCTGCTGTAGTTTCCCAGCTGTCTGGTAACTCTTCACTGCCACCCAGTGCCTGTCTCACCTCCTCCCAAAACTCAATCTTGCAGTCTTCCTTTTTCAACTTCCACCATTTGATCCTTGCCTCTGTCCCTACTCTCTTCCTCTTGTTGATCTCCAACGTCATCCTACACCCCGCCATGCTATACTGCTTAACTACACTTTCCCCTGCCACCACTTTGCAGTCTTCAATCTCCTTCAGATCAACTCTTCTGCATAGGATATAATCTACCTGTGTCCATCTTCCTCCACTCTTGTACGTAACCCTGTGTTCCTCCATCTTCTTAAATTATGTATTCACCACAGCCATGTCCATCCTTTTGGCAAAATCCACTATCCTCTGACCTTCTTCATTCATCTCCTTGACACCATACCTACCCATCACCTCCTCATCTCCTCTGTTCCCTTCACCAACATGTCCATTGAAATCCGCTCCAATCGCCACTTTCTATCCCTTGGGTACACTGTTCATCACTTCATCCAACTCACTCCAAAAATCTTCTTTCTCACCCATTGTACACCCAACTTGCAGTGCATAGGCACTAACAACATTCATCATCACACCTCCAATTTCCAGCTTCATAATCATTACTCTGTCTGACACTCTTTTCACCTCCAAAACACTCTTGACATACTGTTCCTTCAGAATAACCCCTACTCCATTTTTCCTCCTATTCACACCATGATAGAACAATTTGAATCCACCTCCGATCCACCTGGCCTTACTTCCCTTCCATTTAGTCCCTTCATTTTGGTATAGCTGATAATCTTTTGCATCTCCTTCTGCCTCCATTTTGTTTATTTTGAGTGTAGTTATTTTGTAAATTCTGCACAAATCACATCACTCATTACTACTCCCAATCCAATTTCTAAAAGAAAAATGCTAGCAGTTCTTTGTACTAGTCATTTATTTCTCTCTCTTGGCATAACAATTAGATGTTTGTTATCTTTGTATATACAGAACAACAAAACATCTAGCGCCCGTACCTGGGAGTAATGACATCTGGCATCCACAAGAGGGCTGGAATGTCTGATGAACAAAGGCAACAAGACAAGGAAAGAGGGACGTGAGGACTGACACAACATAGATTCCTAAATGCACATTGTGATTAAAACAGATAGACATACCATTGTACCATTGTGCCCATTTCACTGAGGAGGCATTTTGCTCTTCTAATGTCCTTATATATGGAACAACAGAACTGAAAGCAGGCATATACTTACTGTACTTTTTCACAGCATTGTAGATCTGAAAAACAAAAAACAGATGAAAATGAATTGCACATAGAAAATGACAACTGAGTTAGAAACACTGTTGCAGCTTTGGGGGTCACATCATCAAAGGAGAATAAGAAAGAGGGTGAGAGAAGGGTGAAGAAATTACAGGAAAATTAAAGCCAGACTAGATTTAAAAGATCTGAGAAGATAAAACAGTTAAGAGCTGAAATGGCTGTCCATCTGTTGCGAAATGTGAAAGCCAATTTAGCATTATGTTTCTATCCCAGTGATTTATAAAGGCACACAATTAAAGGTTTGGCACACCCAGTACTGCTAGAATTTGGTATTGATACCCTGAGACCTGGAATGGGATAAGCATGCTAGAAAAATAGTGGCTGGATGTTTTGTAAAAATAAAAGTTTTTAAAAATAATAGGACATTCACATCTGACTGGATTCTGTAATGAGTCTATTAATATATTTTTTCATTTGTTTGAACAGTTTGGAAATGATATACAGATGGAAAAGGCACCACCATATTTCAGGAAAACTTTTTAATCTTAATGTCATTGACATTACCCAATAGGACCTGCAAACCATCTCACTGCTTCACCTGCAGTATGTGGATTCTTTCTGCAAGAAATACAATTAACAAGGTTATTGGATAAGTAAGTTGCCTCCTGGTTGATATTAAAATGCCTAGGAGGATAAGATATGGAAGGACTGCCAGATGCAAAGTGATGATATACAGTGGCTTCTGTTGCACTGTGCAAATGGTAGGTCTGCATAGTGAAGAGAACTGTGGGCAAGATGTTAGCCTAGACAGGGTGGTTGGCTATAGACGAAAATGAGTGGGTCTGTAAAATTGGGCTCTGAAGTCAGAAAATAATGTTTAATGATATAAAACATTAAGGGGGAATGGGAAGATAAGTGAAACATAGGTTTGGTTCCTGGAGAATACTGTAAGAATGGCTTAGATTTTGACCAATTCAACAATGTGATTCTAATTTGGCGAATAACAGAATTATAAAGGCATTGCTGTTGGTATAAATAATCCCTAGTAGCTTTAAACAGTTCTACTGAATAATGTGTTGTCTAAAATACTTAATGATAATGTGTCAGAGAGCCGATATACGGCATTTTTCATAATGGCCAGGTTTTTTTTTCATTCTCTACCTCTGCTACCTCTAGTGGGTCAAGTGCATCACATAACTGAGCTTATCCTCCTTAATAGGCTTTTCGATTATGTGGGGTCTCTTGAATTCATGTTACCAGCCCAGAACAGTTTACTGACTATTACAGAGTTATAGAACCAGTAAGGATGTTACTATCCACATTAATGGAACACTTTCTCCTATGAAAAAAGAGTCTACACTACTCTTCATTATGTGATAGCAGATCAGTCCTGTTAGACGTTTATGTGGATCCCCAATTCCATGTAGCAGTGTACACCCACTCCCTGAATAATGAATGGGCATTGAGCCTCTTTGGTGTGGTGAAAGTCAATAACCAGTTCCTTGGTTTTGCTGATGTTAAGATCCAGACAATTCTTTTTGTACCAATAAACAAAGTTCTCCACTTGACCCCTATACTCTGTCTCATCCCACTTGTCAATACACTCCACAAGTGCAGAATCATCTAAGAAGTTCTGTAAGTGATATGACCTGGTGTTATATTTATAGTCAGAGGTGTACACAGTAAAGAGAACAGGAGACAGGACTGTTACTTATGGTGCTCCAGTGTTACATCCATATCAGAGACACAGTCCTTGAGCATCACAAACTAGAGTCTGCCAAACAAAGAGTCTATTATTCAGGACATCATAGGCTCATCCACCTGTATACTTTGCAAGGATAGTTGGATGGCACTGAAGGCGCTGGTGAAATTAAAGCCCATTATTCTCACAGTGCTGCCAGCTTTGTCCAGATGAGAATAAGCCTTGTGGATCAGACAGATAATTGCATCCTTCTCTTCAGGCTTTGTCCAATAGGCAAACTGCAGTGGATCTAGGTAGTTTCCCACAAGAGGACTCATAAAGTCTTAAACCAGGCTCTCAAAGGTCTTTTGATGCAAGACATAAGAACCCTGGTCAGTAGTTCTTAGTTGAAGAGACTCCTGCTTTCTATGAAAACTAGAACAATATAGGGTTTTTCCCACAGCTGCTGCACTTTCAGGAACCTTAGGGACAGATTAAACATGAGACAAAGGTGGTCAGCACAGACCTTAACAACTTGAGGACTGACTCCATCAGGTCCTGTGGCTGTTCCTGTGCCTTATGACGGTCTGAGAGCCTCTTGATCCTGGATGATCACATGAGGACAAGATGAAGACACACACACACATTCATCCATGGGTTCATTATGCTTATGTGTATAAAGTGATTATTGCTTTAATTTAAATCCATTAAAAACAAAAAAGGCAGTGCATCAAATTATTTTTGAAATAAATAATCTATAAAAAAAGTGAACTATGGAGGTTAAAATCCATAACAGATAAATCCATAAAAATGAGATTAAAATCCCTTGCAGGAAGCTGTCCTTTAAAATTCCACAGCCCTGGGGCATCCCTTTAAAACCAGCGTCTCTCTGGCTTATCCTATTCGGATCTCGTAGCAAGAAGAGACATTATCAGACAGGTGTAGACAACCCACAGTTCCTGCTTCTGTCCCCACCACCCATCCCATGGCATTCCACAGGGCGCCACCGAGCCACCACTCCCACTGCCATTCCCCAGCCTTTCAGGAAAGTCCTCTGGAATATTGTGGTTGCTCCTGGCTGATCAGCTGGAGCAACCGTCAGCCTCCTCTTGAGTGCCGGCCACACCCCAATACCTGGGGCTCCATTCCCGTCTGCCTGCCTCCTCCCTTTCGTCCCAGCTTTCTCTCACTCGTTCCAGCCCTTCTCTCCATCCTTTAATCTCTGCTCTTGTTGTCCTTTCCTTCATTTCATCTTTCTTCTTTCCTACTCCAGCTCTCCCTTATGTGCCTCTGTGGGCGCAGTGCCTCAATCGCGAACCATAGAAAGCCAGTGGAGCAATCCCTCACGTGCAGGTGTGCTCCGTCTCAATCATTCCACCAACCTCCCGCAACTGCATGAGCATGCACACCCACAAAATCAAGGCTGCTATTTAATTATTTAATTATTTAAAAACTGACAATTTGTTGCTTAGCCATGGAAACACTATTCCACAAGCCTCCACAGTTGTCTCCTTGGTCATAAGTTATGGACAGCCCATATTGATCTTCAAAGGTATACTCATCACTGGTCATACCAGCTGAAGTAGTAGGACTTGTTGATGTAGTAGGGATAGTGTGGGGGACTGGCCATTGAAAGAAGAAGGGAGTGGTGGGAGTAAAAGTCTATTACAAATGTTAGTTTTGTCCACATTCCCTTCTAGCACCTGAGCCCTGCCTGGATTGCTTGAGTCCAATAATCATATCCAGTCCATTGAAAACATCTTTTGTGTTATTGTGAGTGAGTTTGTTTTCTATTTTATCTCTGTAAGCTCCTTTTGCTTTACTCAGCTATTTCTTCAGCACTCTGTGCATGCTGTTCAGAGCCTCTTTGTCACCAGATTTAAGTGCTGTATTCTTATCTTTTACAAGACTTTTTAACTCCTTTGTAGTCCAGGGGTTGTTATTGGGAAGGCTGTGTGCTGTTTCTGTGGGTACAATAGTGTGGACACAAAGGTTAATACCTGTATAGTCTGTGATGCAGCAACTGAAACTGTCAATATCATCTCCATGTGACTTGCACATCATTTCTCAGTCTGTCATTTGGAAGCCATTATTTAACCTCTGCATGTTAACCACCTTTTCCCACCCTCTCAAACGTACACAGTTTTTAATGTCTGGAAAACATTTGGGATTAAATCACTCAGAGATCTGTACATAGACAACTACTTTGTATCCTACAAACAGTTACAATCCACATTTAACTTTCCAGCAACACATTTCTTTCACTACCTCCAAATTAGAAACTTTGTTAAACCAATTTTCCTCACTCCCACCAGCCTCTATTCTGGAAGCTGTTATTTAGAGCCACTTCAGCCTCCAGAGTGCTTCCTTACTGACCTGCTGGTAATTGGTAATTGGTAATTACAGACATGTGTAAAAGTAAGATAGATCAGATTGTTGTAGTGGAACTTTTAAAGGCTGGTGGTTTTCTTTAAAGACACCTTTAACATTTAACATCAGGCAATGTGGTGTAGTGGTTAACCCCTTGTTGCCTAAATTTATTTACAATTATATAAAAAAAGAAATTATTTGTGTTTTTGCTGTCAAGCAGACGCTAAATTAAGAAGTGTCTAGCTGCAGCCTGCAATACCAATGACATAGATCAGGTAATGCCCACAGCATCAGTCACAAAACACCCTTTTGAGTCAGATAACCCTCCTACAACCCTAATCTTAACCACAGTGTAACGGGGCCCTAATGCTAATCATAGTCTAATGCAGTGTTTTTCAGCCGGGGTTCCACGGAACCCAAGGGTTCTGTGAGTGCTAGCCAAGGGTTCTGCCAAAAAAGTCCTAATGATATAGGACATACTGGTGGATAATTGCACAGGGTTCTGTGAGCAAGGTAACCATTCGCGCAGGGTTCCACTCCAGCAAAAAGGTTGAAAAACACTGGTCTAATGTGATGGGTGTTACATGACGGATGTTGGGGCATTACATGACTGACCTCATAGGTACTGCGGTCTGCAGTTACACTTTGTTGAAACTAATTGGAGATTGTTAATTTAAATATAGCACACAAGCAAACAATAAGCTGCTATGTATTTTTTCTTACCACAACCTCAAATTTGGACACTTTCTCGAAATTAGTAGCCAAAATCCATGTGCATAGCCACGCCAACACTTCACTTCCATCAGGCAGATGTAGTTTCCACTACGACTGCTAGATGGAGTGACCAGTTCTTCCAATACAATCCTTGGTACGTATCGAATACACATGAACTGCCATTTGTTGAGATACATATGCCACCTCGGCTGCATTCAAGCCAGAAGTGGTCTGAAGCGATTTCACAACAGTCGTCTACAAGGGGTTAAGGCTTTGTACTCAAACCCTGAGGTTGTGAGTTCAAATCCCACTGCTGAAACTGTGTGACCCTGAGCAAGTCACTTGACCTGCCTGTGCTCCAATTGGAAAACCAAAAGAAATGTAACCAATTGTATCATAAATGTTGGAAGGCGTCAGCCAAATAAGTAAATGTAAACATTTGAATAAATCAAGTCCGCAGTGTTTTGACTCCTGTCCCAAGAAACCTCAAAAATGAAATCAGGTTTCAAAAATAAATGCAAAAGGATAGACCTGCTCTCTATACAAATCTGGGCCGAGTGTGTAGGCTTCACCCGAGGGATCGTAGCACAAAACTCAAATGGTAGAAATCACAACACAGGAGTGGAATATGACACATACTGATGCATGTTTGTTATAGTTCCTTCCAAATTCACGTGGCTGAAGTCACCACTTATTATAAGTGCAGGGTTGGAATGATTCATCACTAGAGTGTTGGTAATCGAACATACAGTATGATTTTGGTAAACAGCTGATACTTCCAACCATCAGTTAGCAGTTAGTTGACATTCTCTTTATTAATTTAAAGAAAATCTGTGGATATATCCATATGCAGGTAGATTCCAGCAGGGTCCTGTATGGGTGGTAGATAAGAACATTGAAATAATAGATGGTTGGAAGGCTCCAGAAATTATTTTTAGTACAAATTCAGATCGTAATTCCCATGACAAACTTATTACCACAGGCAGTAGTCATCCATCCTGCAAAATTCTCAGGCAGATGTTATAAACATCAGTGTGAATTTGATTTGTCATCCATTTGAATACAAACAGGGAGACTAATGTGGTCCTTTTGTGAGGAGGAACATTAATTTTATGAAAGAGCAATCATAGAGAGTGTAATGGCTTTATGGTTAGTAATGGGTAAATGTACATAGCATACTTTGGTCATATTTTGCGAAGAAGCGTTGCTTTTTTGTACTTAATTTTACACTAGAAGAGACAGATTTAGAATTTCTAATGATGTTCTAATAAATGGAATTTGCACATTAAATTTATTTGTATAGTATTTTTAAATACTGATTGAAACGGAAAATGGTTCACAATAATCTATATATATATAATTCACTAAGGCAAGACAACCATGGAAAACAACACCGGAAGGAGCGTGGATTCACTAAGCCCCCGACAAGTAAGACACCTATGGCGCAAGCAGGAAGGAGTCACACCCATCAACTCCAAGAAGTAAGCAGTCTTTAAAAACCGAGTTTTCGGTTACGACGCACGACCGCGTGCACCATAGCAAACTGTTTTACACGCTACATACAGCAATTAGCATCCACGACAAACATGCGTCTTCTTAGATGCTCCTGCAGGAACACGGAAAGTCTATGTGAGTCAAAGGTGCATCTGGACTGTGCAAAGACGACAACGACTCAAGTGACAAGTTGGAGGTGGGCACATGAGTGATGGTGGTCCGCCAGTTTTCAGTCATGAACGATTGTGTGTTGATTCGTTCTGTGCATTGTTACAATGTTGCTTTTCTTGCTGATTTATCACATTACTGATTTTTCAAATGTTAATTTTCTCCCTGTGCTTAAAAATCATTAAAAAACTGGCCTGATTATGTGGCGTATGGTATGCCAGCAGCCACTACTTGAGGAGCCACAGTCGGGAGGAGGGAAACAAAGCTTGCAGAGGAAGAGTGGAGACAAAAAAGAGAAAGGAAAAGAACAGAGAAAGAATGTATTGTGGTGTTGTGCCTGTGGGAAACGGGGAAGACGTTACCCACAGGCAATTAAAAATTATCAGTGTGCCTCCTGTGTCTGTCCGTGTCGGGTTAAGCACTGGTATAACACCATCTATTGTCACAAATGGTAAAACCTGAAACAAAGAACCAAGCTTTGATTGTACTCTAGTGTACTGCAATGCACACTAATGTCGCTAAGACAGTTTTACCAGTTAACCCATTCTGCATGTTTTGTTGCAAGAAAACTCACATAGACATGTAACGAACCCCAACTTTTGGGTTGTGATGAGGTTACAAGCAGAATCTCTTAGCGATTATGCCTCTATGCTTCTAAAATGAGGCCAACCCATTAGCCCTACACACTTGATCACCCGCAGCAACAAGAACCCCTTTTTGAGCTGCCAATCACAGCAGAGGAGGATTGTCACTGCCATCAGATATAAGGACGGCAGTGGGCAGTTTTTCCATTCCTGTCCTCAATTTCTATTTGTAGAAGAAGGTGCACCTCAGAAGTTTATAAACGTTCTGGATACAGGTGGTAGAGCTGCATTATAATATCCATTTTTTGGGAAGCAGTTTACAAAGAGGTCTATTTCATAATATCTTTATGGCAAATAACTGTTCATTGTGGTTTGGGATCCATAGCCACTTTTATATTAAATACTTTTTGGACTGTACATGTTATTGGGGGGAGTGATACGAGGGTGAACTTTTACATATTTATTATTGCTTTTAGTTGTTGTCTTTGTAAATAATTGGATGTACATGATGTGTACTCTGTCACATTTATCTTGATATTTTTCTGATGTGTTTGTCTAATATTCATATGGTGGGGTGGACAAGTAAGTAGGGCTTATGTGTCAGTCTAATTCTGCTTATTCCTAAATTTACAAGCATAGTGACATGATTGCTATGCAAATCTGTTTGCAAAAATTTCACCCCACCAAAAGTCAGGGTTCACTACAGACTTAGAAAGCACTTGCAAAATCTTCTAAGATGGTGACCTGGCCAGAAATTGATCAAAGGTCTCTGAGGCTGGAAGAGAATAGCGCAAACCACCATATCAGTTTTAGGTATCTCTCCTATGTTCTAATGCTGTTCTTTAGGAAATAATGCTTGGTGCGCAGAAGTGGTGGACTTCATATCCCTGAGTTAAATATGTAATTAGTGACCATGTCACTTTTTTTAACTATACGATACGTTCAATATTAATCAGCACTAGCTAATTCAGTATAAGTCATTCTTTTCACGATTACTTATAGCAATTAAATATTATTTTTTCCATTTAGGTCATGTAGAGAGTACCTCAAACTCGCCACAGCTCCTTCAACTTAGCTAACAAGCTTTCCCTTTCATGTAGGTTCAACAAATCCTGGAAATTAGCAAGTAAAATGAGTTCATGGTAGCTCTCTAGTGAACGTTTCTCCCTTGAGATTTGAAGAATTCACCTTTTGAGAGTGGTTTTTTTTTCCCTTTGCAGTAATCAGACTTATAAATCTTGGAGCAGCTCTTTTTCCTCTGTTGCTGTACTGAGGGACGATCAGCATGCAGACCAGTGGAAGATGTTATCACTGAAGCCAGCCAGCTCCCCCAAGGCAGACAAATGGATATCCAGTCTTATGAGTCGGCAAACAAGTAAAATGAAATTCTTTTTTAGTCAAAAATTATTGCAATAAATAATGGCTTAAAGGTGACCATCTATCAGTAGGATAAAAAAGGTGAATGACAATAGACCTGATAGAAAAAAAAAATACGTGAAAGGTTCAAATCCCACTCTCTGTGCATCAGAGGAAATAATTTCACATGCCCTTCTCTAAATTGAAACAAGATACATCACAGTTCACCTTCAGGCTTTTTATCATTAAAGCATTAATTGACAAAATTAAATTATGTTTACTTTTCCTGCAGCATGCAAATACAGGCATACTAAGTGCGACTATGGCTTAGAGAATTGTTAAGTGGATGAAATAGACTGTATGTGCAATGTTTGAAGTTTCACCTATCTGATGAGGCTCATAAGGAAGCCTGCTAATGAGAATCACAAGGTGGCACAAAAGAACTTGAGTCTTTGCTGGCAGATATAAGCCTTTGAGGAGCAAATCTCTTAAATCTTCTACATCCTCCGCATGAAATCTGAAGAGATCCCATGAAAACAGAAGGCCTTTTAAAAATAGTTTCCAGTATAAGAGCCTGCTCTGTGCTAACAGCCTGTGAACAAGCTCAACAAAGCTTAGACAAACACTATTATCTGGATCTGTGATAGTCAGAATCAGCCAGGGAATAAGAGGCTGCAACATGTTTCAAAGAAAGTAACAAGAGTGTTCTGGCAGACTTCAGAGTGCAGGAGAAGTGACTACAAGCAGATTGTGTTGCTATTGTCCTCAGTCTTGCACCAAGAAAGCAGACCATTGGCTATACCTGGGACAGGTGTCTCACATGTAGTAGGTATGGAAACTCATCTATTCATTAATTGAACTTACATAAGCCATTTCTTTCAGATATCATAGGTACAAGATCCCTAGATTTGATACTAGATGGTAGCCAAATATGTACATTGTTTTCAGTCACTTTTGTGACATGTTTTGAGCTCTGTGACAATTATTGCTTAAAAAACATGCTAGGAACAACAATTATATAATGAAAGAGCAGTGCACAGTAGCAAAAGCAGGTAAGAGCTACACAAAGATCCACATAAAATAGGCCAGAATCCTTACTGGCTTACTCAAAACAGGTCTCACGCCAAAGCGAGTCTGACCCTAGGCAAGTGGGAGCCTTCAGGCCTAGCAACCCCTCAAAATATAGGACAGACTTTTAATATTCAAAAACCATAAGAAAAAGTGGGAGGGTGACCGTAAATCTCCACCTTGTAGATGTAAAGGCAAAAAAAGAATCTTTAGAAAAGAGGATATTTATTAATAAAATAGAAAAATACAGTACAACAGTTGCCAGAAAAGCAATTCTAAGACAGAGAAGTCCCAAAACATTTCCCAGAAGTTGAAAACATAATAAAAATAAACAGCAGAAGCAGCGCAAAGACAATTCACATGATCCACAGGGGGACCCACATTCCCAGCTTCCCTTTAAAGGCTGGGGGTGGCCCCTGGGCAGGGATTCAAGGGGTGGCCCTGCCTCTTTTGGGTGCCAACCACAAAACACAAGGAACATAATGACATTTAAAACAACAGCACATAAATATTTGTAAACATATCAAAAACAGTAATACATTAAACACAACAACGAAATGATAAATGAACAGAACAATACTAAAAACTGTGGTGGGCTGGCACCCTGCCCGGGGTTTGTTTCCTGCCTTGCACACTGTGTTGGCTGGGATTGGCTCCAGCAGACATGTGACCCTGTAGTTAGGATATAGTAGGTTGGATAATTGATGGATAGATGGACAATAATAAAAAACATATGTAATAAATTAACTGAAAAATGAACAAAAAAGGCAAAGAAAAGAAATATAAACATAAGCTGGGGAAGGAGCTCTGTCTAAAAGAGAATGGGAAAGAAACAAAAAAGACAGATTCTGGTGGTTAAAGGAAAAGAAAGAAAGAAAGAAAGAGCTGCACAGTGGTGGCAAGCAGTCAGGTAATGGCCCCGGCTGGAGTGAGCAAGCAGTACTCCTGTTGAGCGCCAAAGGAGCAGGAATCATCTAGCACTCCAGTAAGCCCTGAGGACTGTAGCGGGTGAAAGGAGCAGGGCTAGCGGGGTTTCTGCTGAATGCCGAGGGGTGGTGGTTGGGACACGAGTCTGATAAAGTGCAGACTGCACTTATCGGCAGGCATTTCCTGCTGTTGAGCAGACCACATGGGTGAGCAGCAGGAATGTGGATTAGAAGGTTCCACCAATGCTTGAGATGATTTTTAATAGAACAGATCCTGACAATGTATAACCTTTGTTTTTTAGAACTATTTATTGGATTATTGATTTGCTTTTTCACCTAAACAAGTACACTGTTTTCTGATTATTTATTGACTTATTTATTAATGAAACTGTAGTACACTTTATTTTGGGGACATTTTATTGTTCGAATATAAAAGCACTAAGCACTTTCCATCATCTCTTGCTCTGATATATGTATTCATTGCCCAGTTCATTTCAGTTTATTGACTATTGATGTCCTGGGTTCAAGAAGGTTATGCCAGCTACAGGCAACCCAGGCATCACAAAGTCGAGACCTGCCTTTTGCCAAATGCTGGCAAGAAAGGCTCTTAAATTGAATTAAGTGGGTCCTCAAATTAAATTTACTGTGGGTAACAAGAGGCTTCACGTGGCAGTGAAGTTATGGCAGGTGCAGTTAGTGATTATTATAAGCTCAAGCTTTATCTGTTACACCTTTAAATGAGTCTGCTTTAGTTAAGATGGCACTTAATGTACTCTTTAAGTGTCTTTACCATGGTTCTTATTATGCAGCACTCTTAAACTCTGAATTAAATGTGATTTTATAAAAACAGACTTTTATGAACTCTCTAAGATGGCACTAACCCCATTTATCCATCCATGAGCCAATCCCTGCCAACACAGGGCGCAAGGCAGGAAACAAACCCCAGGCAGGGCGACAGCCCACCACATGGCGTACACACACACACCCACACATCAAGTACACAATATTGATAATTTAGAATCGCCAATGCACCTGACCTGCATGTCTTTGGACTGTGGGAGGTAACTGGAGCAACAGGAGGAAACCCACGCAGACACGGGGAGAACATACAAACTCCACGCAGGGAGGACCCGGGAAGTGAACCCAGGTCTCCTAACTGCGAGGCAGCAGTGCTACCCACTATGCCACCATGCCACCATTTACCCCATTTAACTATTGGTAAAAAAAAATATAAAATAAAATGTACACTAGGGTATAAAAAGGTTTGGTATAAAGTTACACAAAAGAAAACTGGGGTAAGGGATTGATTCATTCACCTATAGTGATAGCCCTTTAAAGAACATTGATTAACGCAAGAAAAGATGGGGCTTCATGGAAAATGCAGAAGCTGTGTCACATCTGAACTGTGGATGGAGAATAAGAAGGAGTTACTGAGAGTGCAACCTTCCTGCTCAGGGTGGTATTACTATGATTTGAGAGCCTTAAAGATGTCCCCTATGCCTGTGTGTGTGACACCACATACAGCAGACAATCTCTTTTGAATGACTGCTGGCTACAATTGTATAGTTCGATCTATAAAGTCAGTTACCGGTACACAACTTCTTGGCATTTGCAACATAATAAGTACATTAAAACAATTTGAGAATGATTTGAACAGTACTCCCTGTTCTTGTTCAACAACACAAGGAGTATAAAAGAGGGCTAAAATCTTACTTTGTAGGCATTGTCATTTATGCAAAAAAGGCAATTTACACCCAGATCTCACAGCGCGAGTGATGACAAGCTGAAAGGCACTCAAAGAGAAACAATGAAAAGCCATAAGAACAGAAGAATAGAAGCCCGTCCTCTCTTTACCCAAAGGGGTACGTAGGCGAGCGAACAAATAGCTAAAAGAAGGACCGAGAAAAACTGACCTACTCCCTACTATAATTGAGTCTGTAAAATCTGATTCCCCACATACTCTCTTTTTAGGCACACTAGCGTCCCTATTCTATTAAGATCAGGTCTGAGAGATTTGCCATAATCAAAGGTCCTCCTGGTCCTCTATAGTTTTCTGGGGGTGGGGTTTCCCAATGGAACAGCCTGATCCTATCATCGTAATTGGATAATGTGGTTGTCATGACTACTATACATTGACTATGACATCCAATTAATGATCTAAAGCCCTGGATTTTACTTCTTGCTCCCTGGACATTTGCTAGCATACCATTCATCACAGTCCCGCTTGTTGTTAACACAAGTTGTTTGATAATAGGATTACTTTCACATAGCATAGAGTGTACAGTTTTTAAAAAGACAAGCCATGCTGCAAATTATGCTATTAGTTTAAAAATGGTCAGTACTGCATAGCAGTATGTTGACTGGGTGATCCATACTACACAATTATAATTCAAAAACACTGCTCATATTGCCAAAAATGATACATTTGAAAAAAGGGCTCAATACTAGAGATGGGTATCATTAACGTTATAGCAAAATATTACCCATCCTTCCACATTTAATTGCTTTACATTCAGTTCCGGGCTCCTTTCCTGGCAATACTTTGGCACAAGGCAAGTATCAGCCCTGGATAAGATGCCAATGCATACTATTATATATAAAAAAGTATTCTAGTGTGCTTCATAGAGCTCCCTACAATGATGGGCTCTGTGAGTCGTACCTTGAAAAAAAATTCTGTACATATCTATATAACTTAAAAGGGTAGCTACCTTAAATAAAATATCATAATATCTACATGCACCTCTCTGTCCATTTCAACCAGTCAGGATAGAGAAAAGCAACAGATAGGAGCCTGGGACCTCACCAATAGGACACATCATGGCAAACAAAATATTGGGGAACATCTCAGTCAGTCTCTGGACTTTGGGAGGACTCTGGAGCTCATGAAGCAAACAGGTCTGACCACTGTGAAAAATAGCACTCTGCACAGTGGCAGCAGAAAGGAAGGTATTCACATTTCTCTCTTACTAGAAGACATTTTCTCACCATATCCTTGAAATTGAGTTTGGAAAAAGCGGAAATAGAAAACCTGAATTAGATCAAGTCAGTCTGAAAATACTCCAGCACTATTTTAAACAGGCTTAGCAGGAGGTAGCCTTGTTTCAAAGCACAATATGTGAAGATTGGCTGTCAAAAAACTGGCGTCATCGAAACATATTTCACATGGAATAAGGCATTTCAACTGAAAAATTAGAAATGTTACCCTCTAATCATTTCAGACACATATGATGGGTAAAATGTAATGTGCTTTATTGTTAATAATGTAACACTTATTAAGCTGAACACCAACAACAACAACATTTATTTAGCACAAAAAAAAAAAAAACTTCAGGCGGCTATAGAAAAAAACAAAATCTGCAGGGGTTCCAGGTCACGAGACCACCCAGCCCCCACTAGGCATTCTACCTAACATAAATGACCTCAATCAGTCCTCACTGTATTTAGGGTTCACGTGAAATAACTTGATGATGACGGTCATGTGGACTTCTGGCCTTTAATCCATCAATGTAAGGACATCATGGTGCTTTGATCGGGTGGTGGTGGCGCAGGTCGCAACGACAGAAAACCAGAAAAAGAACAGAAGAGAGTACAGATTTTGGAGCCACCATGAATAGTAATGATAATTAATTGAATATACAGAGCATCAGGATTTAACTAAGATGAAGCTATGAGAAAGCCATGTTAATGTAATGTGTTTTCAGCATTGTTTTAAAGTGCTGCACTGGATCAGACTGTCGAATTACTATTGGCAAACTAATCCAGATTTTAGGTGCATAACAACAGAAGGCCGCCTCACCACTTCTTTTAAGTTTAGCTCTTGGAATTCTAAGTAGACACGCATTTGAAGATCTAAGGTTACGATTTGGAGAAATATAAGATGGAGCAAGATTATTTAAGACTTTCTAAACCGTAAGTAGTATTTTAAAGTCAATTCTAAATGACTCAGGTAAACAGCGTAGTGACATCAAAACTGGGGTAAAGTACTTGGATATTCGTTTCCTAGTTAAGATTCTAGCAGCTGCATTCTGCACTCGTTGCAATCGATTTATGTCTTTTTTGGGTTGTCCTGAGAGGAGTGCGTTAAAGTAATCTAGCCGACTGAAAACAAAAGCGTGAACTAATTTCTCAGCATCTTGCAATGTTATAAGAGGTCTAACTTTTGCTATATTTCTTAAGTGAAAAAGTACTGTCCTAGTGATGATTAATATGTGATTTAAAATTCAGGTCAGAGTCAATAGTTACCCCTAAATTCTTTAACTCCCTCTTGACTTTTAATCCTAATGCATCGTTTATTTCTAATAACCTCATTATATCAATTATTGTCAAACAATAAAATTTTTGTTTTCTCTTTATTTAGTTTAAGAAAATTACTATTCATCCATTTAGAAACACAAGTAAGACATTGTGTTAGTGAAACAAGAGTGTTGTGGTCGTCAGGTCCTATTGATAAATACAGCTGTGTGTCATCAGCATAGCTATGGTAGCTCATGTTATGTCCTGAGATGATCTGGCCTAATGGAAGCATGTAGATCGAAAAGAGCAGCGGACCCTGGATAGACCAGGCTCAGTCTTATGAGTAGAGTTGACCTAATGACAAAGAGATTGGGTTGGGGACTTCCAGGCTGCATGTTCAGTCTTTACTTTTGACTTGCTCCATGATTCTATGTCCAAATTAGCAATAGATTGAGGGTCCTCAACTTGAACTTGATGGGCTACATTATTACTGCTCTTACCATCTGGATGTTCCCTATTTGTAATATTTGCAATAACCATATAAACAATCCTATAAATTATGCTGATAATTACTATTTAATTGTAATTTTGCATTAAGTGTAATTAACATATAATTGCAATTATTATTTTTGATAGCTGTAATTACTATATGACTGTACTTGTTACTTGTAAAATAGCACTCTAAGACCAATTTCATTTAGTTCAGGTATGCAGCAGGGTTGTGCACCTATCCTGGCATCACCAGGCACAAAGTGTGAACCATTCCTGGGCAGGAAGCCATCTCATCACACTTGGGGACCAGTCTGGCATTGCCAGTTAACCAAACAAATTGTGTCACATTGGAAATGTGATAGAACAACCTGGCAAATGTGCCCACAGAAATGGGTACAACGTGCAAAAACTCCTCACAAACAGCAATAGGATGCAGGATTTAAATCCTGGGTGGCTGATCTTTCAACTTATTATTTGAAATATTTGAAACAGAAATACAATCAAAATTATAATAATAATTACAATTGCAAATTGAAATAGTTATGATTACCATGGGGTCTGAAATTTACTGATATCCCATGCAGAGAGAGTTCCTACCTTTCATGCCGCAATGCTTCCAGGACAGGTTATGGCACCCTGGGACCCTGAGTTAGATTAAGTGGGCTTCAGAATGTTATGTGCGTAATTACCATATAATTGTAGTAATCATTGTAATAGCTGTAACTACAATTTAATACTGAGTGGGTTTTAGAATGTTACGTATGTTATTGTAATGTAGATTGGCTGGTAGGTTGAATGTAGGTTGACTAGCTATGTTATTTGTTGAATCTTTGTTCTTTGTTCTCTTGTCCTACGTGTATATTCATCAACATACCTCGTGCACCTTTCCTTGGTATCCTTGTGTGTCCCAACCAGTGTCGGTTGGTATTTCATCTCCTGGGCATGTTCCTGTAAATCCTGGTGCTCAGATTCTGTCATTTTCAGGTATATTATTTGCCTCCTGTCCACGCTTTGAGTACCATCATTGGTAGATGGGCCCCCCTCTGTGAAAACATCATTCTTATTCTTATTCTTGCAAAAACTGCCCACCTTCATAGATGACTTTAAGCATTCCTCCTACACCTTTCCTCTGTGTCCTCCAGTGTTTCTCTTACCTATGTCTCTTTGACTGAGAAACCAAGGCAAAATTGACCTATCAGACCAAAGCTAAACTGACCAATTGTTATATCTCAGCCAGGGTTCCTCCACTGGCTTGAACTCAAGGTCTTGTTTTAGGTTTTTTTGTTCAATTTTAAGTTGTTGAAGCATGTTAATATTATTTTTGTTTATAGCCTGTTTTATTTTCTATGCCTGTGCCATCTTACATGTGTTTTGTAGGGGGTCAACCAATCACCACCAGGAACTACCTGTACCTGGTAAATCAGGAGGGTTTTTCACAGTTCCTGACGGTTAATTTAAAATGTGCTTAGGAGTGGGGAGTTCTTGTGCTTTTTCTGAATTTAGTGTACTTTGTGATTTAGTGGATTTTTGACAGTTCCCTCTGTATTTCTTGGGATTTCATGTTTGGACATTTATTCACCTTGGATTGCCTTCCTGGCGACTCCTTTTTCTCATTTTGTGCTCTATAGAGCATCAATGTGTAACAAAGTGTTTGAAAAGAAATGTTTTATTTTATTTAAGATTCTTCATGGCCATTTTTGTATTGAGATGGGGTTTTCGGTAGGATTTTCACCTCTAGTGGGCATTTTTAGGATTTACACACTTTGGGACTACCAGTCATAACACCAATCAGATTGCTCAGAGGGACTGGACACACTCACACTCACACACACTCACAGACAGCAGCATTTTATTGTATACTGGAATTGATTACTACACACATATAATGGTAATAATCATTCTTTAACTATCATTATCATTTATAACTGTTTACACTGCAAGTCTCATAAAAACTTATTAAACTGATATACTGTACATTTGTACAGTAAAAACAATTGATTCAAATAATGGTTAAAATGTGTTTAAACTTAGAAATTTATGCATATTTAGATTTAAGCAATGTTTTATTTTTCAATATCAATTAGTTGTTTCAATGTGCAAGAATATTTTGTGGTGTGGACATTAGGGGTGCTCCTGCTCCCTAAACACCCAACACAAGCAGGCTCTGGACACAAGTTAAAAGCACAAAGTCATTTATTGTGGGAAGACTCTTCTCACAAGCATTTCCCACCACCACAGCCACAAGTACAATAAAGCACTGTATAGCAAACCTCTTTTCTTCCTTCTCTCACTGGTCTCTGTCTACTCCACTCCTTGTTGCAAGCAATGCCCACCTTCTTCCCGACTCTGGCTCGTCCCTGTGAGGCAGGCAGCTCCTTTTATCTAATCCCCAGGAGTGCTTCCAGTGATATGATGCTGCAGCTCCGAAGCTTCCAGGTGAGGTTGGAGCCCTACGGAGTAGAGACTCCCAAATCTGCAGCTCCCCCTGGTGGCCCAAACAGAACACAACACAGCTACAAAACCTTTTTGTCACCCAAGCAAGGATCCGAACCCGGGCTCGCCGCCCTCTAGCATCCTTACACAAGTCTTTTTCCCCCCCTGTCCTTCCACTTCAAGGGCATCCCAGGCGGAGAAGAATGCAGGCTGTCCTTCACAGTGGATAATTTGTTATATGGCCATAGAGTCACAATGATGCTGTATTAAAAAACTGAATGTTTGCAGAAATATTGTATTTTAATATAAACATACTGTAGCAGCCATATTTTATCAAAAATTTCTAATCCTCTCATTTAGTTCTGAGTTATATTATATTAAAAGAATTACAAAATGGGTGGCATGGTGGCACAGTGGTAGCGCTGCTGCCTTACAGTTAGGTGACCCGGGTTCACTTCCCGGGTCCTCCCTGCGTGGAGTTTGCATGTTCTCCCCGTGTCTGCATGGGTTTCCTCCCACAGTCCAAAGACATGCAGGTTAGGTGGATTGGCGATTCTAAATTGTCCCTAGTGTGTGCTGGGTGTGTGTCCTGCAGTGGGTTGGCACCCTGCCCGGGATTGGTTCCTGCCTTGCTCCGTGTGTTGGCTGGGATTGGCTCCAACAGACCCTCGTGACCCTGTGTTCGGATACAACAGGTTGGAAAATGGATGGAATTACAAAATTCTAAAGCTAAACACTTTACCATATTGTTCAATCTAACAATAATACCAATTTCATGTACTTCCAGCATTCTTTTTACTGACATAAACAGTTGAATGGCCTTCTGTGTCTCTGACTATTTTGGGTGCTTAAATGACTAGCAGTTCAGCTCAGCTAAACACATTTTTGTAACATTTTTTGCAATGTGGCTGTGACACCCCACTACTCTTTATTTGTTAAACATATTACTGCATATATAAAAAGTCTCATTTGGCTGGAGGACCTTTTCAAATTAAGGCAGGAAATCTTACTGTCTAGAATGGTTTTACAATATTAACTTCTTTTAAAGCCTTCCCAAGAAATAAAATTTTCATTTTCAGCTGTTCCTTCTTTTTATTTTACATTAGAACATTGGAACATTAGAACAATCTAGACAATAACAGACCATTTAGCACAACAAAGCTTGCCAGTCCTATCCACTTGTTCTTCTCAAAAAACATCAAGCCTATTTTTGAAAGTCCCTAAAGTCTTACTGTCCCATGTACCATGCTACATGATGGCTTATATTAAATGTGTTGCATCATATGATAATGTTTAATCTAATTTTCTATGCATTTTCACCACTCTTCAATTTGTTCAATACATGTATTTATATAATGCTTCATGTGAAATTCATTATATTATGATATACAGTGGTGCCTTGGTTTGCGAGCATAATTCATTCCAGAAACGTGCTTGTAATCCAAAGTACTCGTATATCAAAGTGAATTTCCCCATAAAAAATAATGGAAACTCAGATGATTCGTTCCACAACCCAAAAATATTCATATAAAAATGATTAATATAAAACATAAAGTAAAAATACATAAAACAAATTAATCTACACTTTACCTTTGAAAAGAATCATGGCTGGTGTGAGGGAGATGAGAGAGAGGAGAGGCGGAGGAGGACGACTTTCACTATAACTAGTGAGTGTAATAACTAATAACTAATCACTGCTATCTGTTGACTCACTGGAATGTTTTTCTTTTTTTGCGACAGTAACAAGGAACCTATCCAATGACAGTTGCTTTTGCCTCCATTTGAGGATTTTGCGGAAATATGACATTGCATTGTCGTTAAACAGATTCATCGCTCGCACACAAAATAAACAAATGCTTTACAGCACACACACATGGTCACAATGCTATAGTAAACAGTATCCACTCGTACGGATGTTGACTATACAAGTGAGGCACGCCAACTGAGACCGGGCATAGGAGACAATTACCTGCAATCCTGCAGCAAGAGAGAGAGAAGAATCATTAGTTCAGTTGTGATCATGTGACACTTGGAAGACAGCGTAAATGTAGTACTCATATTGCAAGACCTCGCTCGTTTATCAAGTTAAAATTTATTACAAATTTTTGCCCGTCTTGCAAAACACTTGCAGACCAAGTTACTCGCAATCCAAGGTGTTACTGCAAATGCAAGCTCTTTGTTTTCACTGCACAAACCCCACTTGTGTAGCACAGAAGCCCTCCATAGCCATAAAGCTGCTCTGCCAAATTGTCACCCATATTGTTGCAGGCATGAAACACAAACAAAGTTTTTACTAATTCTTGTTATATACTAAAACAGTAATATACAGCATGTCTGATTAAGATTAATGGTGAGCAAAATAACTGTGCAGAGCTCTATAAGAATACATTTTGCCTTTTTATGGTGTTATATACATCGATCAGAGGGAGCTGTGTGGCAGTAGTATTTTTCAGCATGCTCAGTAATACCTTGCAGTCCTGTCAACAGGCGCCATATCAGGATGTTATGTAGCCTTAGAGGACAAACTCCACTCTGCACCCGCAAGGATGGTGAGCATAGATGGTGGGTGACATCTGGGTTTTCCTCAGACATTTGAGGAAGTCAAGGCATTGGTGAACCTTTGTTGAATATTATCAAGATGGGTTGTGCACACTGCAGATGACATCAAGAAAATTTAGAGCTTTCAATATACAGGGAGATGTATATTAGTCTACCTCCTAATTCCTGAAGTCAGTGATCAGAATTTTAGTTTTGCTGGCACCACTTTGTCAAAAGACATACCTGTTCTGTGTAAGCTTCCTCATCACTGTTTATGATCTGGCCTGGCGTTGTCATCAGCAAATTTAATAATGGATTTGAATCTGTGTCTAACCATGAAGGACAGCATAAAGCACAGCAGTAGGCTCAGTTCATTACCCTGTGAGGTAACGCTGTCAGTCTGGACGTGCTGTAGGTCAAGACATGATGCTATGTCCAAAGTCTAGAAACATGGTGATCAGCTTTGATGGTACAACAGCCAGGAGTTGTAGACTATACTGTGGCATAGCAGTTTTAATTATTTATTCTTATGTGTCCCTTTTCTCCTCAACCAAATCCAAGGATAATTTGCTGTAGCCAAGTACACTAGATACTGTATAAAGCAAAATAAAGGCAAACAACAAGTGAATAAGACATGAGACCATGATTTTGGGTCTAAGCCAGTGATAAAGCAGCAGACATTTTTAGCAGTGGGAGATCAACTATAATATCATCTCTCACTTCAATGTTGGCTTTTCTCAAAGACAGAATCAATTTCTGTAACTAGTTTACAAAACTGTAAATTCTTACTTAGCTAACGTGCCATAAAATCTTGCTCTGTATGGACCAGTCAGGCTCTGGGATCTTCTGAAGGAGAATAGCTAGAAATTCCAAAGCCTTTTCTACTTCACCCTTGTAAAACTTTTTCTTTGAGGTTCTTCCAGGACCTTCCATCCAACTGAAAACATGAGTTTTATTCTGCTCTGTGTATTCATTATTTGGTATCTACCTGTCATGTGCTGTACATAGACTTAGAAAGCATTTAGACTCCTTCTCTTTCTGCACACTTTCTTGTGTTGCAATGACGAAAACAAGTTTTTAGAAAAGGTTTGCAAATTTATTAAAAAAGCAAAAACTGAAATCTTCCATTCCTATAAGTATTCAGAACCTTTTCTGTGACACTTCAATTTGTGGTCAGGTCCATCCTTTTTGCTTTAATTATCTTTGAGATGTGCAAAAACCCCACAATAATGAAAAAAAACCATTAAGTCCAACAAATTCTCTGCAGACTTCTGCAACAAATTGTGGTGATGCATAGATCAGAGCAAGGGAATAAAACCGTAAGTAAATCTCCCAGAAGCATGGTGGCCTCAGTAATTGTGAAATAGAAGTATGGAGCCACCAGGATTCTCCCGGAGTTGCCTATCCAGACAAATCGAGTAACCAGAAAAAAGCAGTTGTGCTTGTGAGGTGAGCAAGAGTCCACTGGGTCACTCTAACAGACCTTCAGAAGTCCTTTGCTGAGATGGGAGAACTTGTCAGAAGAATGACCATCTCAGCAACAATTCATCAATCCAGTGTTTATGGTAGAGTGATTAAATGGAAACCACTCTTGAGTAAAAGGCAAATAAGAGTTTAAAGGACTCTGAGAGCATCAGGGAAAAGATTTTCTGGTCTGATAAGACACAAATTTAACTCTTTTGGCAGAACTCCAAACATTACGTCTGACAAAGACTAGGCACTGTTCATCAACTGCGTAATACCATGCCTACAATAAAAAAAGGTGGTGGCACCATCATTCTGTGAGGGAGCTTTGCAGCAGCAGGGACTAGGAGAATTGTCAGAATTGAAAGAAGGATCAATGTGGCCAAATACAGAGAGGTCATTGAAGAAAACCTGCTTCAGAGTGCAGGCAACCTCAGACTGGGGCGACGATTCACCTTTTAGCATAACAATGACTTGAAGCATAAAGCCAAAACAACATTGAAACAGCTTCTGGACAAGTCTCTGACTGTCCTTGAGTGGTCCTGTCAAAGCCCAGACTTAAACCCCATAGAACATCTGTGGACAGATCTGAACATGGAAGTTTACAAGCATTTCCCATCCAATCTAACTGACCATGAGAGAATCTCATGGAATAAGAAATCCAAATCCAGGTGTGCAAAGCTGATACAGACTTACCCAAGAAGACTTAAAGATGCAATTTCTGTCAAAGAGGCTTCTACAATGCACTGAACTAAGAGTCTGAGTACTTCAATGAATGTAAGATTTCAGTTTTTGAGTTTTAATAAACTTTTCTGAAAACATGTTTTCACTGGAATGTAGACTGATGGGAAAAAATGGCGAATTTGTTAATTTAAAATTAAATCTGGATAGCAATAAAATGTGCAAAATTTCTCTTCATGGTGCCTTATGTTTTCAGTGTGTTTATGCTTGAATTTACATTTTCAAATCATGCAATTTTCTGCAGAGCCTGGAGGTAGGGGACTAGGACGGGGATCATAGAGAACCTCTTACTGCCTGTGTGATGATGAACAAGTCAAGTTAACTTGCCTGTGTGCAAAATTTAAAAAAAAAACAAGTATTAAGCCACTGCCACATGGCTTTGTACTTTTAAAGCACACTGGGAAGATGTTTCCCATGGAAAGGTACTCAATAAAACAAATTCTGTGCTCATTGATATTATTTTCACTTTGAGCTCTTTCCATCGGTATCCAGGGCATTTCTCATGGCCATTCCTGATATTTTTTCACTCGTTATTATAGGCAGAATAGCACAGTGTTTGGTCAGGGTCCTAGATTTGTGTCCAGTGTCCAGTCATTGTTTGACTGAAGATTGCACATTCTTTCTGTGTCTATGTAGGGCCTTCTCAGGGCATTCCCGTTTTCCAAAAACATTCATGCTATTGTGGGTTCCAATACCTCAGCAACACATTGTTTGGAAAAGAGTAACTCTTTACTTGAACAGTCGTCGACATGTACAACAACTTCTACAAACGCATCAATTCCTACTACCACTTCATGTATGTAAATTAATTAAGACATTCACTATTAGCTCTCAAGTTCACAGATCAACATCAACTATCATTACAAGCGGATCCCATTTTCTTTTTTATTTTAAAAAAGAAGATTCTTTTCAGAGGAGCCCTACTTCCCCCACCTCTCTCTCTCTCCTTCTGTCTCTTGCTGTCATTAAAAATGAGCAGGAATTTAGTTTTTTTATTACACTATTTACTTAGTTACCTTTGAGTCTCAAAAAACTAACCTTGAGCTTTTGATAATGATGTCTGTAACATTTACTGCAAAAGAGACTGCAAAAAATTGTCCACACACCCAGCATATCAGGTGTTCTGTCTGTTTTCTCATCTTAGAGCAATAAGGGAGGGGAACAGATGTTGTTTCTTTATTCTGTTTCAGAGGAGCCCCCTTCCCCCATCTCACTCTCTCTCTCTCTGTCTGTCTTTAAAACGGAAACTTACATTCCAAACAGTTCTCTCTCTTTCTGTTGCTATACTTTCTTGCATTTTGGTTCAGGACACATTAATCTGCAGAAGCCATCTGGGAATGGAAGGGTCGTCAGCATCTTGTTACTTCTATTTGGACTGAATGAAAACATAGCACATCCAGGATTTACAATTCTTTGTTTCACTATATATTCCTGTTAATGGTTTTGTTGAAAATAAATATAATTTTTAAGTAAAAGCTTAAAAAACTTGACTCTGTCTTATTGGGACTCGTATCTCTGGGAAGTTTATATTGTCATTCCTTGTCTAAATGTGGTCCTTTAAAGGCATGAGAGGACACTCTTGTGTATCCCTCTATCCATGGCAAAATGGGAATGAAAGTAAAGACAGTTCTAGTCAGCAATGAGCTTTCCATTAGAGGTCCTTAGGGTTGAATACACCATGTATGAGATGAACAGTGAGATAAGAGGTTGCACATAACAAGTGCATAACTGGTTTTGATGTTTCTTCCTATTTCACATTGAGAAAACTGTTATGGTTCAGCCAAGGTTATAGCCCAAACTATCTGATGTATTTCATGATTTTGTCATTAATTTTTGTTTTCATGTTCCATTGGTTATGTTTCTTGTTCTCTTTTATGTAAACTTTTCCATGTTACCTGTCTAAGATGTGTTGAAATCTAAATAATTGACGTAGAGTGCAGTGTTACCATTTGCACTGCACAATGCAATGCATATGTCTTTGTTATATGCCATTTGGTTTAGGGTTCATGAAAGAAGTGTTAATGTTTATGATGATGGTGTGATGTATCTTCCATCTAAATAGATCTACCTAAATCATAAATGAAATGCATTATATTACTAAAAGGTGTGTAATGCAGCATCATTTGGAATGACAGAGAATTGCATCTGGATAAACACAAAGACAGACACATATCCTTTTATTAAGACTACCCCTGCTCGCTTCACTCACCAACCCCCATTTTTGTTTTTCCGAATACACACTTTTAAGATTTTTTTTTCTTTGAATTGTTGCTATTTGATTAGTTTCACTTTTATTTCAGAACTTCTGTAAAAACAATATTTGGAATCTTTCGAGTCCCAATGTGCTGAATCTTTTTAATGAGTTCAGTGAGACGTGTTTAATGAATTTGTACCATAATTCAGGATAGGTTTCTCTGTTTGGAATTTCAGCACAGACAAAACGATCCACATCATCAACAGTCAATAATTTTTTTTTGCAAAGTAACCAATAAATGCATGTGAGGTAAACTCCGTTTTTGAAATTCTCTAGACTTAAACTTCAAAGCCTTACAATATTTATATACTTCTGATATATCACCTATGCCCATATGTTCAATATCTATTTGCCTTTTCATTATTTCTCTGAGTAATAATCTCTACTGCGATCTTTACTTCCTTGTTTTTATACTTTATAATTTTCCTACTTCCATATTCTTTAACTTTCTCCACATGTGTATCGTGCCAACGTTTTTTTTTTTTTGAGCCTTTTGAATTCCATTGCTTTCGTAATCTCTAACCTGCTCTGCATGTGTACAGCGCCAACCTCCGGATTGGACGTGCCTTTTTTTCGTTTCCACTTGTTCCGGGCTGATAATTACTTCCCTTATTTTCTGAATTTGCACCTAGATTATTCTTTTTCTTTTTTGTCTCTCCAATGCTTTTGAGTCTCTTTTCTCCGCGCTGCATTCTTCTTCACTTAGTTGTCTACGTTTCATTTATAACGTATTGTCCTTATTCGCTTTATATGCGCTGAGAGCCCTGGATCTCTGTGTGCTCAAAGCCAAAACATGACTGAGTGTGTTGCTGCCTGTGCTCTTATTTGGTTGTAAGTAGGGTGTGTCTTGCAAGAATTTCGTGTTCTATGTCATCGCGAGACGGTCCTGGGTCAGTCTCTTGGCACAAAACCTCATGTTTAAGGCCCCCGCGAAACACTCAGTGGCCAATCTCTTTAGTCTTGCGGGTCTTTTAAGTGTCTTCCGTGATCTTAACATGAAGATCACATATCGTTGCCATACTGTTTCTCTCCAGGATTTTTTTTATAATAGAGAGATATAAAATATTTTTCTTTGATTCTGCTTTCTTTAATTATATCATTTGTGTCTACTATGTTCCTTGTACTTTGTGGCTAGAGCCCAAAGAGGCAGGACTACTCTGTTGTCATCACTGAATAACCACCCTGAGCTTTATCTGATGAAATCTTTGAAGTTCATTATGCCCATTTATCAGTATTAGATTTTCTGGTATATTGGGATTTTTTATGTTCTTGATTTTTGATATTTGGATTATGTATCAGAACTTATTTACCTAAGATTGCCTTTTAGGTACCTCCTATTTTTGCATTTTTTTGTTATTTTATTAGATTTTCTGAAAACATTTATATAGATTCTGCCAAGGGACTTGTTCTTTCTATCTAAAGGTTTTAAACTTCCTTTTCCTTGGAAGGACATTTTTGTATAGATTTTTGTGCATTACAAAAGTGTATTTGGAACTTTGGAAGTCAGTTCCTTATTGGTAGGCCAAATCCTTCCTGAGATATCAGGAGGACAGACTGCCTGGGGTGAGAAGACCTCACACTCTTATTGCTATAGCTGTAATTGTAAATCATGATAGAAAAGAACCTAAGATCTTAGTTGGTACTTTTCATGTTTGGTGGTCTGATAACAGGATAAAAAAACTGTCTACCCCTGTGACTACTGCTATTCCTACCTCCCTTGAAAAGGACTGAGCATCTGTTTCACAATGCAAAAGGCAAGAAAACCAGCTGACCTTGCATAATTCCCACCTACCTTTTCCATAAAACATTCCTCTACAATACACAGGGGTTTCTCACTTGGGACCCCAACTATCCTTGTATCTTTCTGCGCATTTGATATGAACAAACACATTGTCAAACATCACCCTCAGGGCTCATTTTAGGTAGGTAATACTGCCCTGGGTCAAGTGGGGGCACTTGTGCTAACTTCTGTTCCCACTGCAGCACAGAGAAGACACCCAGGGAGGTCCCCCAGGGTCCCCCATCTATACAGCCTGCAGCTGCCAGAAAGAGGCACTCAGTTTGGAACAGACTGTATTGCAGGATGGAGCTCCTTGTAGTCTAAGAAATCACATTCATTTACTTAGCTTGATGGGTCTCTTATTTTGCTTTTACTGTTCCTTGTACTTATGCGTATAACTGACATTATTGCTGATTTTTTTTTGCGGAGATGGCCGGGTTGGTGTCCCAACATTTATCTGAGGGACTTGCAATATTTCATTCGAACACAACACACATGCACACAGATATTAATGCGTATCAATGTTTGAACAATTTTTTTCTTTCCCTATTTCAGTAAAAAAAGATAAAGCACTTGGTCTTCCACTCACACTTACTTGAACATATCCGGCCCTGAGACTTGACAAAAGAAATGAAAACACCAGGCAAAAATAAAAGCTTGCATTGGTACAATATTTGTTTATTTATATTTCTTTTTTTTACTTTTTTAAAAGAATTATTCTTATAGAACATTTCTGGAGCAGTAGCAAAAAAGAAAGCACTCTACATACATTAAAAGAGGTGTTGCTACTATACTGCAGACACGAAGGCAGAGGACGACGCTGGTCAGTGAGCTCCACAGGACTGCAGCCAGTCTCTGCTTCATGTGGGCAGCAGATCTGCGCTGGCCGCCAGAGCTCGACGGAGCCTTTCTTTCCTGAGAGTGTGGGCGGTTTTCCCACTACTTTGCTCTGCCATACTGAATACAGTCCTGTGCGTTGCCACTCTACGTTATTTCTCTAGAGACGGTAAAGACTTCATTCATTGGGGTTCTTTCTTATAAATGGCAAACAATCTACAGAGCGCTGAAAAGAAGACATCTGACATTTGGCACATGTCTATTGTTTTTAAAGCAAAAGTGACTTTTGTGGATTTAAATCTATAAGGGAAATAAACTAAAAAATGCTTTTCAATCTTCAGGTTAATTTGTCATGAAAAAATCATTTTGAAAATGAACACAAACTGTTTCACACTAAATGTAACCAATTTTTTGTCACAAATGAATTGAATAGCCCTATTTTCTGTTTGCCTTTTGTTATTGCATGTGTGTTACGCTGTCCCAGCCAGATCGAATACAGCAATCGTCGGTTCCCCCAATGCAAAGAAATTATGAGGTGAAAGTGCTGCACGCAATGTTAATTATTCAGGATACAGTAGTTAAAAAAGGACTGTAACAATCCTACAACACAGTGAACAAAAAGCCCTCAGCTAGCAAAACTAAAAATATGTTTCCTTTTTCTGCAACCCTCTCAATTAACACAGAGGGCATAGTCATAATTCAACAAGAACATTGAAAAAATAGAAGTATATTCTATAGGATAGTTATAGTAATAAATACAGATCATTTTACGGGGAGGGAGTACTATGTAAATCTTTAAGCCTCCATTTTTGCTTTTCAACAGTCATTAATAGAACATTTGTATAACAGAAAAAAATTCCATTATTATTATTATGACACTTGGAGAACATTCCAAGATTCAAAACTGTATATATGATGCCACCAGGTCCATTGTGGTTTACACGGTGGTGTCAGCCAGCCATTGATTATCAGTGAGACCTCCACATCGCTGGCCTCCGAATACTCAGAACACACAAGTGGCCAGGCGGGGAGGATTCTGAAAATGAAAGGGTGACCCACAATTTCTCTGAAACACTCATGAATCTGATTGTGCACCATTTCTTCGATTTTGCTCATTTCCTCCCACTGTTGTGGATAATATAAATCCTCTTCCATCCAATGGACTAGTTAGTGCAAAGAGTCTAGTGGTCTTGGTGGCACTGGCATTTTAGGACTGTTTTGTTTAATAGAAAAATGATATTATCTTTGCTCCTGTCCCATCTGCAGCATTCATCCAGTACAATATCTTTCAATCTGATATTGTCTTGTGGCAGCTGAAAAGAAAACAATCTCACAGTTTCAACTGAAAAGCTTATCCCATAAAAATGACAAGTGTGAGGAGCCGTTTGTCTGTTCTGTTAGAAGATCAAACGGCTTTATCAATATAAACTGCGTGAGAAAGGAGAAAAGAAAGAGAAATATTTCAGTCTTGGTGCAGGAGTCCATTTGAGGCGATTCCAAACAGCTCTGGAAACAGAACAGAGACCAGCTCATTTATGCACAAATCATCCATATAATCATTAGCATTGTTTTACCTTTTGGCCTTTATATGTTTTTTTTGGAGTGTGGTGCTTTCAGTAAAATCTTCACAGTTTTCCTCTCATCGTCTAAGAACACATGAATGGGATTCAGACTTGACTGCTTCTGTTTTGTCTGAATGGCTGAAAAATGGCTATACATCCTAGAGTATCTGTAACTGTTAAAATTCTATATATAGTATATATATATATATATATATATATATATATATATATATATATATATATATATATATATATATATAAAAGAAAAATATAAACACATACACACTGAGTATATATAGATCCACTTTGCAAATTTTGATAGTTAGGCCAGAGATGCTGATGAGGATGCATTTTCATTCATTGAGTCTCGAATGTCCCTTCACAGTGAGACCATCTTCCATGGTGAAAGTCATGAGTCTGTTCATGAAAGACAGGGTAGCACGCTTTGGCCATTAGGAGGTGCTGTTTGCTACATTAAAACTGACACGCTCACACACACAAAGTCACACACTCCACTGAGATAACAGGATCTGGGGAGCAAAGAGGGAGTTGAATTCCTTGTGCTGGTTTTAACCTAAGACTTTGTCAGTCTTAGACTGTAATTACCCTTGAAACAAAGGACTTTCTTTCTTTCTTTCTTTCTTTCTTTCTTTCTTTCTTTCTTTCTTTCTGGGTATTTCAACGCACTTCCAGTCTCACGTGCTGCAGCTTCTCTCTCCTAGTAGCCAGTATGTCCTCATCTTTCCTTTGCCTTTCAGCTCGATATCGCCTCTCAGTTCCAGATCAAAACAACCAAATTCCTCCAGGACGGCTCGGGTAGCTGCTGACACATGGATTTTCAAAGCTGCCAAAGGAAGCACACATAAAGATTATATCTCTCATTAAGAAAAATGCACAGCCTCTTGAGGGGTATGGTAAAAAATTTCTTAGTAGAGTATTCATTGTTGGTTTTAACTGACTGATTGGAAGTATTTAAAATGATTTCAGGACCTCTTCCCATTCAATAAGCTAATGACATTAAAATGGTAAGTAAACTGCAATTAGCTGGCAAATAGACTGGACATATTGATTGATAGTTTGATCTGGGGGATTGAATGCTGTTAGACAGATGAGACCTGGAAATAAGAGAATATTCCAAAAGGTCATTAGGTATGTAAATCTTTTTTTCTTTCAGGAGTACCTCCAACACACACCCCAGCCCTGAAAGAATGACGTTTATCTACATCATACATTGGACCAGTCCTTAGATGGAGAACACAGCACTCCTAGTGGGATGTAAACCATGGATGTAGGTTAGGGCTCAAGTGACATTATTGGCAATATACTATCCTCAAGCACTTGTAAAAAAACGCTTAAAATAAGAATATGAACCCCAGGCAGGCTTTTGCTCACTTTTGAGTTGTGTTAATGTTATGTAGTATGTGCTTTATGTACTATTCTTTGGTTATGTTCCATGTGTTTTATTTTTATAAATCTGGAGGATATACCATAGTTCCTGGTGTTACTGGGAGGACTTCTTGCTGTGGTTTTCAGAATTTCTCTGGATTTGTGATTTGGGACTTTGCTTGGAATATCTTGTGTTTTAGGCAACTCCATTTTGAAATTGTTCCCTTAGGAGCTTCATAATACTGTATTACAGAGCATCTTTTTTTGGAAATAAAACCTGTTTATTTTTATAAAGTTTCTATGTTTGATTGTTTAGTTGGGGTTTGGCAGTATATCCCCCCTCTTTTATGCATTTTAGGAAGTGGTTTTTGGGACTTCATGCTTTGGGACTCCCAGTCAAGACAGGGAAGCCCCCTAATACTCATGTCACACATGACAAATACAGTTGGGCATAAAGAATGTTAACAGGTGAAGTTCTGGTGAGATTTTATGTGATTATAGAATCGTATTATGAGAGAAGCTGTTATACACTGGTCAGCCATAACATTAAAACATTGCCTAGTGAAGTGAATGACATTAATAATCTTGTTACAATGGCACCTGTCAAGGGGTGGGATATATTAGGCAGCAAGTGAACAGTCAGCTCTTGAAGGTGATGTGTTGGATGCAGGACTAATGGACAAGTGTAAGGATATGAGTAACTTCAATAAGGGCAATATTGTGATAGTTAGACAACTGGGTCAGAGAATCTCCAAAATTGTAGCTCTTGTGGGGTCCAAGGGAGGACAACCGGTTAACCGGCAACAGGAGAAGGTGGTCTGGAGTGATGAATCACGTTTTGTTTAAGATGATGTGGACGGCCAGGTGCATACAGGAAATAAAAGGTCTGCTGCTAACTTATTAGTGCCAGATACCACAGGACACCTTCAGACATCTTATGAAGACCAAACCTCGATAGGTCAGAGCTGTTTTGGTGACACGAGGGAGGCCTACACAATATTAGTTTTAATGTTGTGGCTGATTGGTGTATGTCTTAGTCTTGTCATTGAGAACAATACTCAATGCTCTTCTATTTTGCATTTCCTGCACTTAACAGATATTTGTACTATGCACTGATTTTGGTTTTGTTGTTCACAAAGGGGGGTGGCGCAGTGGGTTATGCTACTGCCTCACAGTTAGGAGACCCGGGTTCGCTTCCCAGGTCCTCCCTGCGTGGAGTTTACGTGTTCTCCCTGTGACTGTATGGGTTTCCTCCAGGTACTCCAGTTTCCTCCCACAGTCCAAAGACATGCAGGTTAGGTGCATTGGCGATTCTAAATTGTCCCTAGTGTGTGCTTGGTGTGTGTGTGTGCACCATGTGGTGGGCTGGCGCCCTGCCCAGGGTTTGTTTCCTGCCTTGTGCCCTGTGTTGGCTGGGATTGGCTCCAGCAGACCCCCATGACCCTGTAGTTAGGATATAGTGGGTTGGATAATGGATGGATGTTCATAAAGGTAAATCATAGAGTGTAGATAAACAGCCAGCTAGTGTGATCAGAGAATATGGAGAATGTTGCACAACCACCGTGTTCTTTGCAAAGCATCTTAGAATGGTGTGTCCTGTGAAAGGTACTCCAAAAAATAAAGTCAGTGTCACCAAGTGTCTCAGTTAAATGGGTTACATTTTTATATTAAAAAAAACTTCAAGACACTGGAAACAAGAATTTCCTCCAAAAATAACCTTCAAAGATTAAAAACATTGTGAGAATGGAAGAATGGATGAATTATTGTTACAACACTATTAATATTAAAATTAAATGCAATGTACATGACATGTTACAATGCACTAAAAAGCTTAAAGTACTTGATTATCTTGCAAATATAACTGCAATATTTAGCTGACTGTAACTTCAAATGTGGAGAGCATAATATTACCCACAACCACCGTTTCTGCAGTAAATGGAGTATTAACATAATACTCCAACTCTTATTCATTTCTCTACTTGCTTATTTTAAAGTATGCATATTTGCATGCTATAAATAAGCTTCTGCATAGATCTTTTATTAATTGGGTGCAAAGCATCTTCAAAATTGATTAGAATCGTCTGAGCTCTAGTGATGCGTTATTTGGTTTGCTCTTTGTATGTGTTACTCCTTTTAGACGACTATTTAAAGGGTTATGATTATCATGTGTACAGAGTGCAGTGATTCTTGCCTGCATGTGCTATTCAACATACAACACGTTGCCACTCTCCCATTAGAATAACTCCATAGTATTCGAAAAACATGGCATTATACTTTAAATGATGGAAACTCTCTTCATTCACACTGGTAGTACTGGGATGCTTTTGCACAGTCCATAACTGCTGCCCTACTGCAGCTCTCTCATATCGCAGACAAGGTTCTGTAAAGTTCTTTTTTCTTACGCTGAACTAGAAACTGATGATGGTATGTCAGTAGTCATAAGCAATGATGTTGTTACCTTCTCCATTGGATTCCATGCGAGAGGCAGTGTTTACTGTGTCTCCAAACAGACAATATCGTGGCATCTTCAGACCAACTACTCCTGCACATACGGGACCTGAAGAAAGATGTATTATTTTATCAACATATTTTCTTAAAACTAATTCTTGTTTAATTAATCCAACTGATATTTAACAATTTTACATGCTCTAACTCATGCATAGAATACTTTATTAATTTCTTGTTTTGCTACAGTTTTGTAATCAAAATTTAACATTTGAACTCTCAAATCTACTTAAGTAAGCTGGCAAATTAATATTGACCCCTGAATGAGTGGAAGTGTTGGTGATGTGTGTGAGTGAGCCCTGGGATTGACTGTCCATGGCTGTTTCCAGCTTTGCACTCACTACTGCTGGGGCAGCCTCTGGTCCCATTACTGGATTACGCAGATTTGAGAATGGCACTCATGGTCTGCTGGGGAACATTGTCTGATGACACCGCCAGTACCTGGCATCAAAACTCAAGACAGACTCTTTTCATGGACAGCTCCCGGCTGGTGGAATGAATGGCCCATCTTCATCCAAACTGCTGACTCCCTCATTTTATTTGAGAAGCGTGTGAAGACTCTTTTGCTGTGTAAATATCTGTCTAATTGATAGTGGCTTTGATGACAGGCTCTTGTAACTTTGGAAAGATTAAATGGTCTTGTGTTGTTCTGTTTGGTTTAGAGCTCTTTACTTGTGATGGTTAATTTAGTAATTTTGGCCTGTACAATCAACAGTAATCTACACATGTGAGACTTGGAAGATGTCAGCTAGTATCATCAAGAAGATGAACATAATTCACCATCGCTGCTTCCATCAGGTCCTCAAGATTCGTTATACTGGTGAGTGAGGAAGTTCTACAGCTGAGCGGATGAACTAGTCTCCACGTCACAGATGTAAAGGTGTCAATTCCAATTAACCAGCCATATTCTTCTTATGCCCCAATGCTGTTTATGCCATGCAGCCATGTACTGGGTCCTCCCAAGGGATAAACAGGAAAGGGTTCGACATTGAAATACCCGGTGGTGGACTTTCATCAGTGACTGATAACTAGTCGACATGTCTTGGGAAGAAGCTGAAGCAGGGGACTAACAGCGATGACTAATGTGCTCATTGGCATGGGAAGAACTAAGTATGTCCTGTAACACTTGTTCCTAAACAGTCCCACAGAATGATATTTACTTGATTACATTGACCTCTTTTGTAAGTCACTTTGAATAAACACATCCGCTAAGTGAGAAAATGTAAATATAAATATGTGTTATGTAAATCAGTTATCTTATAATAAAAACATTGCACCCATATGAAATTTAAACTCAGAAGGCTTCTGTGGGGCCAGATTTACACTTTCGAGTGTGCCTTTAAGTCAGAGGCTACTTTGTATGTCTTATTAAACTTGATGTTTAGTCAGACATCATGTTTTCCAGTTCTGATGCAGGGTTTTGAAGGAGTGGTGACTTTTGCCTTTGTTTTTGTTTATTTTGTTTGTATTGTGAGGTTTCTAAACATTTTTGGGACTCCCCCCAACAGGACTACACACCAAAGAGCATCACGAAGTGTGATCTCCTCATCTGTGGAAGACAGCTTATCTGTTGCTGGGGCAACCGCAGGTTCCCAGTACTGTAGCGGCTTATGGTGGAAGCAAATCCGAGCCAATCACGTTCACACTATAAGGCCCTGTCATCAATGGGTGATTCAAGGAACATTATAAATGCAGGGAACAATATTACTTGGCCACAAACCTGGCCATGACTCTGCTTGATTGCTGTGTCTATGTATACCGTAGAAGAGTGATAGATCCCTCTACAATAAAAAAACTGTGCTGTTCCTGTTTCATGCTGAATAAAGCTGGTTTTGCTAAAGTACTGAGAGTCAGCCTCATGTTTTGGGGTGCAAGACAGGGACTCACACATCTCAGTATTAAGCAATGAATATTGTACTAATGAATTTAAATTCATACAACTGCATTCAATGAGTCTTGCTAAACTATTTTAAATTGAGGAAGTTCTGTTCATCCAGCCAAGCAGGAACCGACCTGGGACAGTGTACCAATCCATACAAATACCTTCACAAATACACAAAATTGGAATCACCATTTAAAGTTTCATGCAGGTCTTAAACCCCCAAAACAAATATGACTGTCATTCTTGCCTGCTGTTATTGATGATTTAGAATAAGAATCAATGTGCTTTGTTATTAGTTTTAGAGCTATTACCTGTTAAAAGCTTAGAACCATTTATTTTAGCATAAGGACTGCTGGGCTGCTGTCTTTTGTAGCCTGCCTGTCTTTTCACTTGCTATGGTTTAAACTTCCATGAGTCAAGGAAATAGTGTTCTGTGAGGGAACTGAGCAAGCAGACTTTTTTGTTTTGGGAACACAGCTGCTGAGGCTTACAACTCTCAGAAGACTAAACAAGCTTCCACAAGCTTTCATTTTAAGAAAACTAAGCAAGGCATTCACATTAGCACATATACCTATAAAAATTTTAGATGGCATTTACATTTATATATTAATACTTATCAATACCTTAGACGATCAAGTTTAAGCAAAACACATTGTGTTAGCTAGCTTGAGCTATGTAAGAGTTATAAGAGTTGATTATTAAAGGCTAGTGTTTTTCCACTTTTAAGCAGGTGTCAGTGAGCTCAAGGCTGCCTGCTTCCGCGTGCTGGCAAGTCATAGATAGTTAGCGGTTGCTTACTGCTGCTTACCAACACAGGTGCCCATGATTTTACCCTTAAGGGTAGTTGGTGCAACAAGCAGTTATTAGATGTGCAATTCAGTTTTCATGTGTGGGTCCTCCTGATTCCAACTTGATGGTGAGAACTAATTAACCAAAAGTCCATCAATCTTTAACAGCCCAGGATTCGGAGCGTGAGAATGAAGGGAGTGGTAATTGGGTGATGCTCACATCCAGGTAGCAGATACGTCCTTCAAGCCAAAGCCTGTTATGAGAATGTGTGAATTGGGAAGAACAATTATTATGAGAAGGTCTACTGGGAAAGAGATCGCTATGAGAAAGTCTATGGGGCAAGGTAATGGTTATTAGAATGCCCACAGGACCAGGTGATTGTTATGAGAAAAACCATGTAAAACTGATAGTAAGAAAGGCAGGGATATTTTGAGAGAATTGTAATAAATATGAGGCTTGCCCAGAGCAAGGAGCTCACTTCATTGAACTGAGAGAGGCTTTATTTGCTCCGCAATAGTTTTACACGCTCTGCAATAAAGTCTATTCTGACTTCTCATCAAGATACTTTATGTGTTTCTTTCTGAACAGGTTTTCTCCACACTGTATGCAAATTTACCTGAATTTTAGGAGAAGGAGGTACAGTACACTACTGTTGAGTAAAGGGCAGAGTAAAAACCCATTGAATTAAACCAATTTCACCATTAATACAAAGCAGTTTTTGTGTACTACTGGTGATTTTGGAGTGATCATTTGTAGCGTCACACCTTCCCAATTTATTCTGTTCACAATCTGGTTAGGATTATTTGAGAAAAGTGAGGTGCTGTTGATGAACTGTTCAACTTACAAAAAATAAGTAGTTTTTGTGAAAATGATAAACAAACTATATGCTTTAGATTGATGATGAATTACTCCCAACTTTAGGCAATTGGCAAATGCACTTTCTGCATGAGCTATTTTTTTTTTTTAATTTTATATAAAAAAATTATATGGAGGGCTAGGGTATTGGTTTCAGCTCCATGAATTCATACTGAAGAGTATTGTAGCCAATATTTGGAAAGGTGTTCACATGCAGTTTCACACTTTGAGCATTATATTTCGCATATCTCTTATAATATGTAAAGGCAAATTCATATTTTTTGCTAATTATAAATTTAACGAACAAGTTCAGAGCCTGAAAAGAAAAAATTGGGCTAACTATGAAGCCCAGAACTGTAAAACTAAAATGTTTCCTTTTGGGAGATTACAATAAAAATCTGCAGTCCTCCAAAGTGTGGGTTACACGCCTTACACGAGCTACAGAAACTACAACAGGGTTGGGAAAACAGCAATCAGTTCAGCGAGAACTGCAATTGGGCAGCAGCCTAATCTTGGGTGGAAATACTAATCAAAAGTCAATCTGATACAAACACTTGGGAGGAAGACAGCCAAATACTTCATTTCATTTTATTAGGGCCTGCTTCCTAATGACTGCCATTTTAAGATGATTTTGTAACTGCTTTCTCTGAGCTGCCAGGTTAAAGTGAGTTATGACTCCACCATAACAACGACATTTTTGTTTATTGCAGACCAGAATCAGTCTACTGTGATAAATTAAGACTTCTTTGCAGTGTCTGTCTAATTATATCTGTTTTTTGTGCTAGCCATAAGCCATTTGCAAATATGATTTGATTGCTGAATGGGTTCTTCTTGGAGAAGAAAGCATTTATTATTTAGCTGTGATAACACGATGCACCTGGCAGCGATATTTATATGCTCTTTAAAATGCCAATATATGCAATAAACCAAACAAGGCTGGCCGTCATGCTGATCAGAGAAAAAGAGTAATGTACGCCAGGTCAGTTCTACATAAGATTAAAACACACAGGGAAAGGGAGAGGATGTAACAAGCACACAGATTAATGAACCCAGATAGCAAGTTCTGCCTAATGTATATACAACTCATTCTTCCATTGTATTCGAGTTTTTTCTTAATCTTATTTTTAAGTCAAATTTAACCCCAAATTTTTTACCACTATGAATTCCAATCCTTAGTTTGAGTTGCTGATCTGGACGATGTCTAATCTTGAAGGACCGGACAGCTTCAAGAAGGGCCAATGACATGCGTGCAATCTCTCGCCCATGGAGCTTCCCGTTGCGAACAGGTAATCCTGAGACTACCATGTAGGCATCACCAATGGTCTCCACCTGAAATAATTTGTCAGTTAACAACAGTTGGCAATTAATAGCATCAAATGTTTTACAAAAAAAAATAATTTGATTTGGCAGACACAGTAGGCATCCTAATGATACTTACACACACAGAGTCTCTCAACATTTCCAAAAAATTGAGATAGATAGATAGATAGATAGATAGATAGATAGATCAACATTGAACATAAAATATATTTAGACATAGCAAAAACAAACTACAGACTCATATATGAGTGTTAAGCCCAGAGCTACATACGCAAAATATCCAGTGTACATATATTGTATATTGATCGTATAGTAATTTTTATTTATTTACTTTTTGTAATGTAATATAATGTAATGGAATGTTTATTTTTTATTGTGTCTTCTATTTTTCTATTCATTTTGTAAAGCACTTTGAACTACATTTTTTTGTATGAATATGTGCTATATAAATAAATGTTGATTGATTGATTGATTGATAATTGTACCAGTTGATTGGTTATAAATGGCTATGGTGAAGACAAGCACAATGGAAGGAGACATCATACAGTCTAAAGACCATAAGCAAAATAAAATCCTGGGAGCACCTGTTAACACAATATGATGGAAATGAGTTTGTGTATAATGGTGCCAAAGGACAATGATTATAAAGAGAATATGCAGCATTAGTCATGATGGTCTACAGTTTTTTCATTTCCTCTTTTCTGCATGTAGCAAGTTTAATTTTGGTTACTCCTACCAACAGACCATAGCATATGCTGTTCTCTATGGTCTACCAGAATGCACATTATAGGACCTGAGTCTATGTTGGCAAAAGGATGATGACAATGAAAGTGCAGAGGAAGAAAGAAAGAAAGAAAGAAAAAAGATCCCAGATAGACTAATTCTAATTATTTACATTAAGCATACTTCTGCCAAAGATCTTAGAGCTTAGACCCCACAATTAACCATTTGGACCAGCTGAAAGTATTTTATGGTCTATTCTAGTTGAAGCTCCCTAAATGAACTGACAGCAAATGGCACATCTCCCTGCCTACAGAAAAGATGTAAAACGTGTGCCCACATCTACAATACAGACCGTATAGTTATACCACACTGCCGACTTGAAGATCACATAAAGGGATCATTTTCCTGCAGATCATCCAATGTTGTCTACCTAATTCTCTGCATGAAATGTCCTGACACTGCACTCTATGTGGGAGAAACTGGACAAACACTCCGCCAGAGAATAAATTTGCACAGATTCCACATTAAACATGGCAACACAGATGTTCCTGTAGCGGCCCACTTCAACAGCCATGGACACTGTGAGAGGGACTTTAAAGTCACGGTGCTTATGGGCAACTTCAAAACACAACAAGAGAGAAAAGAATGGGAAGTTAAGCTCATGTTAAAATTTGGAAGTTAAGCTCATGTTAAAATTTAATACATTACAGCATGGCTTGAATAGAGACAATAGTTTTATACCCAGATATGAGCACTGTTTGCATCTCTCAGACTGACACAGATAACCTGTCTACAGACCCATATTGTTTTGAAAAACTCATCACAGACTTCAAAGGACTTTGTTGGACAGTTATCCAAAAATCTCTTGACCATCATTGTTCTTTTCTCTCTTGTTAAATTAATCTTAGCCTGAGTGAACCTATTATTTTTTTACATTTAAGATTTTTCCTTTAAAGATTTACCATTGTTGTTTCTTGTCCTAGTGTGTGGATATAAACACAGGAAATTTCAGTTTCTGTATTACATCTTGCCTGAAGAAGGGGCCTGAGTTGCCTCGAAAGCTTGCATATTGTAATCTTTTTAGTTAGCCAATAAAAGGTGTCATTTTGCTTGGCTCTTCTCTATGGTCTAGTCAAAAAATAGTGACCCCATATAAAAAAGGGAATAGCTATGGAAGAAGAAGAAAAAGTTATGGTGTCATAAATCACTCAGTGTTAATTATTGGGCTTCTGACAAAAATGTGTTATAGTAGCTGACAGTCAGCTCATCACAGGCAGGACAGGGAGGCTGCGGTCTGTGGGCACTTTATTGGCTGACCTGAGCCACATGACTGAGTGGCAGCAGGCTGGGTGGAGCGAGATGTTTTGGTGGCAGCTTCCCATCTGGGGAGGAAGTGAAATGTAATGCATCTTTTGACAACTGTCCATTTTAAGAAAGATGGCAGAAACTTTCAGATACTGTAAAATTAATACATAGGAGCCCCAGGTAGCCTTTAGTGCTTGATTTGGTCTCAGTAATGTCAAAGAGTGTGACAGTGGAGAGAAGAAAGTGATGAGGATGGCTGATGTTGACCGTGTTCATGTTGCAGGTGAGCACTGCTTTAACTTCACAAAGACTTGCTTCTACCTTCCATGTTCTAAATTAAGTAGAGCTGCAACAGTGGTCTGAGGCACAGTGGCAAAATGATTTACAGCACGCAATTACCTTAATCCTTAAGATGAAGTACACAGATTTTATGTTTTTAGTCATTACCTGCATTGGAGTGCATTCCTCTGAAAATGCAGTGATGCCAACAATGTTGCTGAAATAAGTTGTGACTGTATGTAGTGTTGCACATATGGCATTCTGCATGTCTCATGAAAACTGTCTGTTTTGCATGATGCTGGCCAGAACTGCAAGATAGGATTGTTTATGATGTATTATGCAATTTGTCAACCTAAGATATGAATATGCTAACACTGCTAATTTATTGAATATTTCCTAGTAGCAGACAATGAAGCACTAAAGGGACCATTTGATTACTATAAGATATTTCACACACTGTATAAGGGTGGTGAATACTTTTAATAAGTAACAGAAGATAACATTATCAAGCCTGACTAACCCAATTCAGGGTCAGGGGTGTTCAAGTCTATTGGGTGCCTATCGAAGCAACTCTGGGGTGCACTCAGTCACACCTAACATGGGGCCATTATTTGAATTACCAT